>NC_046657.1:144564938-144565948 GCF_010883055.1 Belonocnema kinseyi
ATAATTTAATTTCCAGAGAAGCCCGCCAAATAGAAAAGTATATCAATCAACATTAAATAAACAAAAGTGCAAATTTTGCATTATTTCTCGAGTGTTTTGGTAAAAAAAAAACACTTTTTTACCGAAATCTACCAAGAGATAAATTGCTGAATAATCACTTCTATTTTATTAAAATACTAAAAGTGTAATTTCGGATATAATTTGATTTCGAAAGAAGCCCGCCTTATCAATATATGTAGCAGTAAACATTAAATAATCGAAATTTCAATTTTTGTATTATTTTTCAAGAGGTTTGGCAGAAAGAAAACCTTTCTGAAAGAATCTCACATTATTTGATCTGGAATAAATGGGGTCATAAGCAAGGGCTTCGTTTCGATCTGAGGTATACGCAGGTATAAGTTCTCCAATGTTACCGACATTGCAGTTTTCGCAAGTATAGTCTCAAGTCAAGAATAGATCAGTAGTGACCACTGGCGGTAAAGCCGGGAACTAAAAATCCACCATAGATTTCGATATACTTTTAACAGTGCAAAAAACAAAATTTGAATTAATGCATTATTTTTCGAGTGGTTTTGCTGAAACTATTTGGAGGAAGTTACCGTTTCACCTTAAGTCTTCCGTTCCGCGACTGTACATCTCACGCCGCACAGAGGGGTGAAATCGGAAAACGAGGTTCAAAATGACATTTAGAACGCAATTTTGCACCGATTTTAGAATTTTTTTTTTGAAAAATTCAGAACGAAATTTTCAGAAAATGGTGAGAGTAGATTTTTTATTTTTTTGTTTATTTAATTTTTATTTTAATGCAAACATCGAAAAAAATGTCGATTTTTCTAATTTCATTTTTTATCTTCTACACAACATTTTTCTTATACTTCTCGTCCCTTGAATTTAGTGCACAGGGGTATAAGGGTATAAGAAATATAAAAAAATTCTTAACTTGCATAGTTAATTGTTATAAACAAATTGTATTAACAAATACTCGACATTAAGGGTTATTCGGCTTCAAC
>NC_046657.1:144566048-144567492 GCF_010883055.1 Belonocnema kinseyi
AGAAGGCGGTTGTCCTTGGGTCACTCCGTGTTCTTAGGGTGCACGAGGCTTTTGCTGGATCATCGTATTGATACCTTTACAGACTGTAACCACCTATCTCACGGCTGTAAGACGTGGTTATGGCTGAAATTTTACCGCGATTTCGCTGGAAGCGGGTGCAATTTTTCAGATTAGCACCCTGCTCCCGGCGAAGTCCTGCGGTTGTTCTTATGACAAATTTTTAAATATATATATACAGGAAATGAAAATAACCATTTTAAGTAAAAAGAAACTCACTTTTGGTACTTTACTAGGGACCTGTTAAAAAAAAGATGAAAACTGATAGTATCCGAAATGTGAAAAATAAAAATGTATGTATCATTTATATTAGTCTGAGTGTCAATTATAGAAGTTCTTTCAGTTTGATAATTGGCAATTTCACACAAATTCCATCTAATCTAATTTTTTATAAAATTATTCAGATATTCAATATAAGTAGCCGTCCGCATGAAAAGAACTCTTATGTCCGGTATGGAGTTAAGTGTAAATGCCGAATCAATACCCGGCGTTAAAGGTACTAAATGAACCGTCTGAGATAAAAAAATGAGTTACGGACGCATTTTGCAAGCTGGAACTTCAAAAACAGCAATACGTGAAGAACATGTCATATTTTTTCTTCAAACATGAAATATACCTGCTTCCGGTTACTATCTGCATATGAGTATATTCCAAATTCATTCACTACAGAACAACTAAGTCCAGATGCAAGACTTTGCAACAGCAAATCCAATCCGAAAACCTACGTCCGTTTATATTAATGGGAGCGTGCATTAATTTTCAGGGATTTTTCTTGTAAAATTATGCAGACATTAAAAAGAAAGTGTTTGAGAGTTGATCACTCAAATAGTTATCCATTAAGAGCCACTTCATATAGTACCGATATTCCTCGATGAGATATATAGTACAAGTAACGCCATCTCTTAGAAATCCCTAAAAACTGATGCACGCTCCCAATAAAAATTCAGTGTGGTATATTTTCAGTCAGATATCCAGTTTTCCCACCCGAAAAATATTCGAGTCGGATCTGTTCCACTACTCTTATAACAGTGCCCGAAATTTAAAGACCTTTTAACATTCTCTATATTTTTGCCAAACAGTAGAACTTTTTACTAATGAAGAAACATTTTTAAACAAAAATGAAACACTCAAGTTATTTTCGAATAAAGCGATTAGTTTTTAATGAAGAATAGTACGTTTCTACTAGAAAGACAAAAAAGTACATTTTAAACTCAAAAAGAGAACGTTTATCGAAAAAAAATGTATGTTAGAAATTTAACAGATAAATATTCACCGAATGAAATGTATATGCAATTAAATAAAAAAGGCAGTTTGTAGCCAAAAATAAAATAGTTCAATTTTCAGCATAAAAAATAATTTTAAAGAAAAAAAAGGAGGTTAGAAAATA
>NC_046657.1:144567592-144571617 GCF_010883055.1 Belonocnema kinseyi
TATGCAATTAAATAAAAAAGGCAGTTTGTAGCCAAAAATAAAATAGTTCAATTTTCAGCATAAAAAATAATTTTAAAGAAAAAAAAGGAGGTTAGAAAATAATTTATAATTTAAAAAAAAAATTAATTTTTAACAAAAAAACGAATTTTTATACAAGAAGAATAATTTTCTAATAAAAATAATCTATTTTAAAGCAAATACTTGAATTTTCTACTAAAAAGATTAATTTTTGAAGCAAAAAAATGCGAAGTTTCATAAATTATTTAAATTTTCATTTGAAAAATGATGTTGCAATCTTCATACCTCATGTAAAAATAAAAAATAAAAAATTGTATTTTTTCATTTTTATGTAACTTTGCAGAATAGCTGGAAATTTGTAAACAATTTTTCAGAGTAGATTAACATTTTTTTTAAGATAAATCGGAGACTTTTTGCGTAAAATAAAAACATTATCATTTTAAACTAAAGTGCTAACAGTGAATTTTCACACTTCAAAATAGATCCACTGGAGACTATATTTTTGGAGGACTTTTTCGATACCGAAAACTGTCCCTGAAATGATACTTTTTTATAGTGAATAAGGGCTCTCTTCAAGCAGACGTGCGGGTGTAGGAATTTAAAATAATTGTTTTAAGTAAAATAAAACTCACTTTTGATAATCGAAGACGGACCTAATTAGGAAAACAGAAAAATTATTAGTATCTTAAATATTAAGCGAACACATATCGTAGGCAGAGCAAAGTTTCTGTTTAATTGCAGATGTTCAAATAGTGAAATTTTACCGTCTAAAATGCAAATATTCATGCCGAAAAGCGATGCCATTCGATACGAGACTTTCTCGATATCGTATCGAAAAAGCTCGGTTTTTTCTCGTATCGGCATTGGTTTCCGAGACTCCAGTCTCGGTTTTGTCTCGTATCGTTTTGGTATCGGAGAACCGATATATCGCCGTTTCTCGTAATTCAAATTCTGACTTAAATCATTTTCCCTTTTATATTTCTATGCTTCAAAACTTCTAAAATTTCTACATGCCTCTTAAACCAAATCAATTTTTTTTTAATTTTGAAAAACTGTCTTAATTAGAGAAACGGAAGGTGGAAGTACATGACTGGAAAACCAACAAATTGAGAATTTTTTAAAACAGCGAAAAAGGATCTTGTAAAATCGAAATCATCATTAAAAGATTAAGCAAGTATCTATTTCCGAGACATCTCAAAGTTACACTAACCTAAAACTGGAGCAGCCTCGATTGCAGATTGCGATGAAAAATTTAATGTTTAAGTTTAAACAAATGTAAAAAATTGATCTGGACATAAAAACCTTTCGCGTATAAGTAAATTAAGTTTACTGTTAAATATTTTGCTATTTCCGAGAAAATGATCAAGAATTTGGAGATAAAGGTTCCATGGGTTTTTAAAATCGGCTTCAACTAGCGATTAGAAATGGAATTTGCAATTCGTTACAAAAATAATAACTTATTCTCGAGGTATTGGTATGCTGAATGATAATAACAAAAAAATTTCATCCAACGAAAATATTTTTTTCCGGTAAAATTAGAGTTGAAGATCGTGATATCGGTAATCTCACAATATGGCAAATGTTTTTTATAAAAATCCTTAAAAATAAGAAATTCTATATTATTTATTTAGTGAATGAACGACAATAGTTTGCAAAAATATCAATAAACTCGGATGTTATTAAAAATTTGTGAATGAAAATACAATTATCCTTTAAAACAATTCTTTTACCATGATACCCAGGGGGCACAAAATTTGGCGACGTCTTAACGACATCGTTACGACAGTCTTACGACAACTTTACGACACCCTATGTCCATGTCGTTACAGTGTATTTACGATATCGTAAGGACACTGTAACGACATGGACATTGGTTGTCGTAAAGTTGTCGTAAAGTTGTTGATAAGATGTCGTAACGATGTCGTAAAGACGTCGCCAAATTTTGCGCCCACTGGGTAGTTTAGTTTTGATAGTAAGATTATACTTATTTTAAAGTATAAATTGATTTTAAAGTATAAATATAATTTTTTTACGATTTCACGGATAATTTAAAAAGATATCTAAAGATTTCAGATATGTTGCAAAGGAATTTAAAAATTTGTTAAGAAAATTTCTTTATTTCTGACGATATCATAAATTTGAGGAATAATTGGTCAGTAATACATTTCAAACTTTAGAATATTTAAAAGTTTCAAAGAAATTATGAAATATTTTATGTATTTTGGGAAACGTTTTCAAGTTTCAAAATATTTTTGATCTCTTCAAAAATTCTAAGATTAGTGCTTATCTTGTAAACTAATTTGAATTTTTCTAAAAAAATCAGGAAAAACTTTCAAAATTACAAAAATGGCACCTCTGTATTTCCATAAATCTTCCACATTTGTAGCATTGTTTTTAAATCTTTTCGAATTTTCTTTAGCAAGCAATTTGTAAAATAAAAAATTATTTCAAACTTTTACAGGAATTTAAAAAAAATATTTGCAGTTTCTTACAACCTTCTAAAATACTAAAAAAGTTTTTTAAAAATGCAGTTTTTTGATTTAGAGTTTTTAAAACGTCGGAACATTTCAAATTTTTTAAAAAATATTCCCAATTTTTTATTTGAAAACTCTAAAAAATTGAAAACATTACCTAAAAATCTTACGTATATTTTTGTGAAAAGTTTGAGCATTTTTTTAAATAATTTGAAATCTTTTTTGAATATTCTTTTCAAAGTAATGTTTCAAAAATAAAAAGAATCATTTTAATGTGGATATAAAACTTAAAAAAATGTTTCCTTCTCTTAAAATCTTTAAAAACACATCAAACACTTATATTTTTTAAAATTTTATATCTTTCGAAATGTGCTTTTCGTTTAAAATTCCCAAAATTCTTTTAAACTAATTCGAAGTAAAGAAAGAATTGGATGAATTTCCAAAGTTACAAAAATTTCCTTCAAAACTTCCACATTTCTGTCGACCTTTTTAGTAATTTTTTTAATTTTTTAAGATTTTATTTAGCAATTAATTAGCCAGATTTAAAAATAACTTTAATTATTCCCACTTTTCTCAAAATCTTTGAAAATCTACATTTGATTAAAAATTTTGTTCATTCCTTTCAATATATAAATAATCTTTAATTTTTTCAAAGCTTAGAAAAAAATTTTAATTTCTTTTAAAATATCTCGAATTGCTTCTGAAATAAAAAAAAAACAACTGAAAAATGAAAAAATTACGTTAAAATCTTCCAGATACATTTTGGTTCAAGTTTGCAAGACTTCAAATTAAAAAATTTTTTGTTTTGTATTTAAAAAAAAATTATTATTTGAAACTTGTCTAGGAAACTAGAGAAAATTTTTTATTTTCTTAGAACCTTTTAAAACGTTTGGTAAAATAAAAAGCATATGAAATATGATTCGTAAAGGTACTAATATAAATTGTAGATTTACCTAAAATAGGTTTTGATCAACAAATAAAAAGAGAATTTTTTTTTAATTATCCTTTTAAGTAAACAAACTTTTATCTTTCCAAGTAAAGGATTTAATTTAAAAACTGAATTGAAACAAGTTTAAGTTTGTTTTAATCAAATAAATAACTATCTACGTGAGTGCTTTAAAACTTCTTAGACAGTACAAACAGAATTCCGATTCGTTACAAATACGAGACAAAACTTCTCGATATTTTTCTGATACGACACAAAGCCGAGCAATACAAGTCCGAGACTAGAAGGTGAGTATCCGTATCGTCTCATGATCGAAAAATATCGCTCGGCGGCATCACTAATGCCGAAAATCCAACTATTGTTTTGAGATATTAGGCGCAAAAGGATTTTCAATTTTAAACTCACAAACAATTTACTAATTAATGCCTCAAATGGTTAAAAATAAGTAAACTGAATTACTTACAGCTGTAATGCGAGATAATCATCATGTTATACAGTCTGTCAAGTTAAAGCGTGGGTGGCTTTACTCGCAGTCGGTAAGGTGTATCGACATGATTTTGGTGTCAAAATATTAAGAAGAGCTCCCT
>NC_046657.1:144571717-144589934 GCF_010883055.1 Belonocnema kinseyi
TGCTCGACACCTTGACAAATGTAATTCCATGTAGAAACATGCGTTTAAATAAAATATTTTACCAAAAAAGTTACCCACGCTTTAACTTGACGGACTGTATTTTGGATATTTTAGTTTAACATTTTGCATGTTACTGAGTAACATCTCATTTTTTGATATCAACAGATACTGACTTCGAATATTTAGATGTTACAACTAATAATACATTTTTCTCCTCATATCGTATATAATAATTGCATGAATTTTTAATAACTAATTTTTTCTTAAAGTCAACTTAAGTAATTATTTGAGCTATTATTGCAAAAGTTTATTTTTGAATAAAAGAACAGTTTGTAATTATTTTAAAATGATCATTTATCATAGACAATTGATTGGCACGTTTAATCATTTGAAATAAACTCGCCAGAGTAGCAATAAGAAGCGAAAGTGCATGTCGGGATTGAAAATACAGTGAAACCCTTCAATAGCCCTCCCTTCTATAGTGCTCCCGAGAATTGAGGCCGCGCCACGGATTGGAGTAAAAGGTACAGAGGAAGGTTTGCTGTCGTCACTTAGGCGTAGCCAAGCAGGAGCGTTGGCGTAAGGAACTTCTACCGTACTGGCCTACCTGTGTAAATGCGTCACGGCGTTCCGTTAATTAACTCAAAGCGGGCGACACTCGCGAATTAGCACGACAAGAACTCAAGCGGAGCAGCAGTAGCTCCGATGCCTACTGAACTCGATAATACTGATCGGATTATTTCGTGTCATGACGAAATAAGCTTGTAATAGGGACCCTGCAGTGAAGGACGAGCCAAATAGGCACCTGAGTGCGGATTGGTCGAGCGAGAAGAGAGAGATACTTCCCTTCTAACAGCAGATACTGTACAGTTATCGGAATTTGCTATAGCTTTACGCATCGGTACCGTCGATATGCTTAGAGTTTGTCATGTTCGTTGCCGTTTAAATACTTCGCGCCTTCTACCACTGGCTTCAACTTCCGTTCCAATTCCCCCCACCACATCGACTCTGGCGCATCCCTAGCCTGTAATTGATAACAGCGCCATCTGACCCGCAAATATATATCACGAAGTTATTAGAGCAATATGCATGAAAAACAGAAGTTCATATCAATTAATTTCAATCCCAGATTATCTATACAATAAACTCCGCTTTAAAATTAATTATTTACTATAAGATTTCTTGTTAATATTTAATTGAAATTCAAATTTCTTCTGAATGGTTCCAAGTTAGTGGTGTTTTAGTAGGTAACAGTAGGCTCTACGAATCGACAAAAAAAGAAGTATTGGATAGACAGAGAGAGAGAGAGAGAGAGAGAGAGAGAGAGTAGAAAGAGAGGTCCGATTAAGTTCAGACACTTGAAGTTTTGATGTGCAGTGTTTTATTGAAAAGAGTCTTTTTTTTTTATATGTCCGTCTTAGAAGATTTTTATCAAGCGAGCGACCTAGTATCTAAACTGATTTTTCAAGACAAAACTGTCCTTTCAAAAAAGATGTTTAGCGGCCCGCAAACTTTTAAAGTACGTAAGCAGGTAAAACATTTATTTAAAACGTACCAATAAAGTTTCTTCCCCATTTCCGTTGAATATTCAGTAGACCCTTGTCTACGTATTAGAAAAAATATTTTTGACGGTACATTAAAATCCACCGGAAACGGTTTACACGCCCCTGACTGTTTACATCGGGAGCTGGCTATAATGAGTTAGTTTCCACCCACCCTCAGCCCCAACATTGGCACTATAGAAGAGTTTCACTGTATTTAGTACGTTGAAATCCAGAGTTTTTGTATACATTGTGACGGACATCAAAGTTTCATTACTATAAGTTGAAAATGAATTCTATCTGAAAAATTTTCAAACAATTTTTATAGGCTAATTCAAAGAGTTTTTTTTTCTTGAACGAATGGACTCAATTTTTTTTACAAAGTCAACTAGAAATATTTTTCTGATTCCTTTTTTTATGATGATTTACAAATGCTAAAAAACTATTTTTGAGCTCTTTAAAAATACCGACACAAAGTTTTGGGTTCCATCTCTTAACGTAAAAAACCAGCAGCTTGTTACCAGGCAGATATGAATTTGTGAATAAAATAATCTTTTTCAGAATTTTTCAGTGTTACTAGAATCTCTTTAGTCCACTCACGTTAAATGACAAATCCTGGCTGCAACGCAGATAGGACTTCGTTAAAAAGTAATCATATTTAGAATCTTTAAGTGCCAATAAGATCACTGATTTTTGGGCTCTTAAAGAATACCAACAGCGATTTTTGAGCGCAAACCCTTAATGCCGAAGACCAACGCTTTTGTACAATGTCCGTATTTTTGGGCTAATTGATAATTTTAATTTGTGTTTACAGATAGGCGTTTGGTTTTTTAGATGTAGGAGCGGTTCGCGAAAAAAATAGGCATGGGAAAGTCCAAGAAGGGCACATAACTACTTTCTATTTGGCTTCTTCCAGGTTCAACTTTCTGCTAATGGGATTTTTTTGTACATAGGGGTGGTTTTTTAAATTTTTTGGCTTTAGAGTCGAGAGCCTTAAATAAACTCCAAACATGTTGCATTTCGTGTTTTGAAGATTTTATTTTTGGCAAGGGGGTGGTATTTCGAACATGTGGTTGGTTCTTGTAATTTTTTTCGTGCATTCGCGAGCCCAAAATAGGCTAAAAATTCTGGTATTCTTTGTGCTTTCCGAATTTGAGTTTTTAGATAAGGAGTAGTTCTATTTTCGGCAGAGGTGGTTTTTGAGAATTGGTTTTTGATTCGTTCAAGAGAAAAACAAGGCAGCACCTCCACTCGAAATTTGAATACTCATAAAAAGTAGTGGAGCCCAAAAATCGGCAATACAGCCTAAAAAAGCCAAAAAAAGTCCAAAATTCCGATGCGAAGAAAATTGGAAATTTTGTTTGTGGAGGTGCTAGCTTGATGGACTTCTAAAGTTGAAATGTTTAAGGTGTCAGAACAACTTGTTTTTAGGGACCGCAAGAGCTCTCGTCTGGGACTTGGGAATTTACATAACTTGGAGTTCCACTGAGAAGCAGTGCATTTGCACTATCCGGATATAAGTTAGGTAAAACCGTCACACTAGCGGTGAGAAAGTTGCTGCACTTCAGTTTGGTGTAACGTCTGATCCAGATTTGGGTCACTAATTACCCAAAACTTGCGGAGATCAGTCGCTCCTTAACGTAAGTGCTATATTTTCTTGAACTGCGCAAACGCGGAACTGTGCCGCAAGCACCGCGAGTGCGGAACGTATCGACTATACTATTGGTCAAACGGATGGCCTGTTCGGGGTAAAGGTGTTCGCACAAGAAAAAGTGTATGCAGTATGCTGGAAACGTCTCACGCACGGTCTGTTCGCACACACACACACACACACACACACACACACACACACACACACACACACACACACACACACACACACACACACACACACACACACACATCGCCAACCATTCGCGTGCGATCTGTCACGCTGCTGCAGTGCGAGCTGCCTATATACCGTTCACCTATCGGGCCAGCACTCGAAACAAATTCGCAACGTCGAAAACTTTTGCGCTTCGAGTGGCGGTCCGATATCTAAACGGTACGTAGCCAGCCCGCACCGCAGCCGCGCGACAGATCGTACATGGTTAGTTGGTACCCTGTGTGTGTACACGGTCGGCTCGTACGTGAGCTGTTTTCAGCATACTTCAAACGTAGTTTCTTGTGCGAGCACCTTAATGATTCTCCTGAATCAGTGTTGGGTGAGCGGCTCTACCAAACTTCTCTTCGACTAGTGGTGGCTTGTGTTGTATAGTGGTAGCGGTCTCAACGCTTCACATTATTTCAGTCAAAGCTTAGTGTTCGTATGCTCCGATCCTAAATCCAAGGTCTCACATAACAAATAGGAAGAATTATCAACAAAAAACAACAGTCAAACCATATTTGAACCTCCTGCGAAATAACACAACTTTCTAAACAAACCCAAAATACAAAAAGGCAACTTTTTAGATATCCTAGATTAAATAAAATCCCTTGATATTGTGTCCAAGTCTCCATTGTGAAAACCAGAAGAGCGGCCAGCCAATGTATAAAGGAACATGAGAGTAAAGTCAGACTAAGACTTTTCACGCAATCACCACTAGCTGAGCATCATATTAAAAAAAAATAAGAAAAAAAAATCACCATCATGAACAAAACGAAATAATATATCATTATATATAATATAGGAATTCCAGAAAGTTCTACGTGAAGTGAAACTCACATTTACATTTGGGTTCGCAAATGTGGCAGAGAATGCGACTGCACTAGCTGTAAAAATAAAGATATAAACATATTTATTCACTCAATTTTTAATTAAACTTCGTAAAAGTGAATCATGCGTTATAATTAAACCAGTGCTCCCAATTTTGGTAAATAATTGAACTGCGGTTGCGTCACGCCGGAAAACTTATTGATGACTGTAGGCGCGCTGATTTTCACTGGTGGCTAAATTAAAATTTAATATTTATAATAAATAACCATTCGGAAATTCATATAGAGTAATTTTTCAATCGTAAAAAAGATTTGGAAGTGACAAGTAAAAAATAATTCGATTTTAATTAAAAGTCTGTATGAATTCTGAGTTGAGAGAAGGAAACATTTTTGATCACAATGATTAATCTCGCATCTGTCAAGTTCATAAATTAATTTTTCTTTATTTCCAATAATGTAATTTTAAATAAAATCTCTAATATTCCCAAAATTCAATTAAGAATATCGTTTTTTTTTTAATTCAGAATTAACAAGGTTTTTTGCAATATAATCCCATTATTTATTCATCTGCACTCCAAAATTCTATTTCAAGGTCAAGAAATTATTTTTTATGCATTTTTTTAATCATTATTTGTCATAAATATTAAATTTGGATATTTATATGATTAAATGCGTGCGCCAATAGTAACCAATCGGATTGCCGGCGCGACGCAAGCGCAGTTAAAGAAGTTCCAAAAATTGGAAGGACTGAATGAAACCATATACAATGCTTAAAACTTTATAGGCATTAATTTAAGTTATTTTTAGTAATTTCGTCTTCACTTATCTTCATAGTACAATATCTTACAAAAGCAGGCTATGGAAAAAACCTAAATTCAAATCCTTAGACAACTAACGCGAAATACGAAAAAAGTCTCAAAGAAAAATTATAACGGGTGCAAAGCCCTAAAAACTCGTAAATATTAAAAAACCTCAAACATTTTTGATATGATTTGTCATTTCGCTTTTAGTTTGTCAAAAATACTTTTAAAAAAACGAAAATTGCAAATCCTACACATTTTTGCAGAGCACTTTTAGAAATGCTAATCAAAACATCGATAAGTGAAAACTTGGTAATTGTGAATTCTCTTTTGTTAAAGCTCCTTCGGCTGTAACGAACACATTCTCATGACGTATCTGGTGCAGAAAAAAAGATAAAAGTAAATTTTCAAATCTAATATAAAACAATGTTGTTATTAAACATTTCATTACACCTTGAGGCTTTCTTTCAAAATTTTTATTATGCCATTTTTAACGATTAAAATAAAAAATACACGTCGTATCAAAAAATAATTATAAATTAATTTGTAAATCTTTTCTGGGTTCAGAATTTTCGTATCTTTTCGCATACTGTTGAGTTTGACCGCCAAATGGAACTTTTTATTATTTTTCTGTGTGATCAAAATTTTAGTTTTTGATTTTTCAAGAAAATTCAGAGAGTCCCTAGATGATTTTTGTAGGATGTGGATAAATCTATCTTTTCTCCTATTGACATTTTTTTCATATAGTGTGTTTTGAACATTTCGAAAATGCTCTTTTTTTAATTTTTATCCAAAATAGGTGGCTATTGAACTTGACCCTAAGTCAACTGGTTCAAAGAAAAGTTGTAGATATAATTTAGGCGAAAAATGTTCTTAAATGCAATTTTATGTAGCTTGTGTTCTTTTTCCAAAACGTTAATTTTTTTCTTTTTAATATGCTTTAAGAATAAATGTTTACAACACAATTTGAAGATCCGTTTTGGTTGAACGACTTTCGTCTTTTTATTTTTTTCGTCTTTTGAGTCGTTTTTTCGAAAATTTAATTTTTTTTTTAATTAAAGGAAAATCTACTCGTACTATCTAAAAATTATTGATAGAAAATTTGAAGATCCTTTCTGGATTAACATTTTTTGTCTATTAATATTTTTTTTTGGCTTGAGTCGTCTTTCAACAAACAATTTTTTATATTTTTAATATAATTTTTTACGATTCAAATAAAAACTATTCTTCCTATCAAAAAATTATTAATAAAAAATGTGTAGCTCTTTTTTTGGAGAGCGAATTTTGCCTATTCATTATTTTCATAGCATGTGCCGTCTCCAAAAATTAAATTTTTTTATTATTAATTTTTTTGGCGAATGAAACTAAAACAATGTGTTCCATCAAAAAGTGTTATATTCGAAATTTGTAGATATTTTTTTATCGCACAATTTTTGTCTATCCATCTTTTTTTATTTCGCATAGTTGAACGCAAAATGTAATTTTTGATTTTCAATTATATTCTGTTCGACAAAAATTTAAATTTAAAAAAAGAAGTCGAAAAGTTGTTATGATAATCTTGTAGGGTCATCAAAAATCTACGTTTTTATTTTCTTGCCTTTTTTTGTGTCGTGCGTTGATTGGCTTAAAATGTTAAGTTTCGCTTTTTTTTGATTATAAAGTTTTTGTCGAAAACAGTAGAATAAATTGTTTGAGTTTCCTAGTACTAGGAATAGTCATACGTAATAGTTTAAGTTTCAAAAAAATTTTCACAAACTTTGAAAATGCTCTGTTTTTTAAATTTTGTCGAAAATAGCTTGTTCCTGATGGAGGGGCGCGTCGGCTGCCCTGTCCATGCCTACTACTAGTTTTAAGGAATGAACTAGCATTTCAGATATAAATTTTAAAATTTCAAATTTATTAATTTATTTTTTTGTTAATTATAAATGATGAGCATGTAATCAATTATTACAAATTTGTATTTTTTTTGTGAATAATTTTTATCTATCTATAAATTTGTTTTCGTACCCTTTGTCGTTTTGCCAAAAATTTTTCATTTGTATTTTTAATCTCATTTTTATGATTAAAACCAAAATTACGTGTCCTATTAAAAAGTGATTTATAAAAAATGTGTAGCATACAATCCATAAGTGATCATTGACGAATTTATGGATCTTTCTCGGGATCAAAGTTTTTGTTACTTCAACTTTTTTCATATCCTGCATAGTTCACCAAAAAGTGGAATTTTTTTGTGCAATCAAAATTTAAATTTTTGATTTTTAAAAAAATCCAAAAAGTTGTTATGATAATATTTAAGGGCTTTCGAAAGTAATGTTTTTCTTCGTTTGAATTTTTTCATATAATGCGCTGTTTGGCTTAAAATTTCGATTTTCGATTGATCTTTAAAATTTGGAAAATTCTATGACTGAAAAATTTATTTTGATCGAAAACAGTAAACAGGATAAATTATTTGGTTTTCTAAGTACTATGAACAGCCGTAAATACAATTTTTAAAAATAAAAAAAATGGTCCTAAAAATTTTCAAAATGCTCTGACTTTTTGAATTTTTATCCAAAATGGCTCTTCAAAGAGATGGTACTTTCTTTTAGGACTTAGAAAAAATTTCAAAAATTGTATCTTTAAAAAATATAAAGCTTGCATTTTCCGTTTAAGAGTTAATTTTAAACAAAGAAACAAAAACGCTTTTCCTCCAAACAATTAAATTTTCAACCAATGACTTAATTCTTCGTAAAAAAATTAATATATTTCAATTTTCAATCAAGTAGTTTAATTTTTTAATAAAAAGGCTAATTTTCAACTAAAATAAAAGTAATAGAAATCTTCACAAAAAAAAAAAATATTTCGTAACTTGACTTTTCGCAATCAAACTATTAATTTGTAAACAAGAAATAAGTTTCTACAAAAAAATTTGAATTTAAATAAAAAGTCGAATTTGTAACCAAAATGATGACTAACAAAATTGTTGATTTCCCTACCAAACAGTTGAATTTTGTATACTGACAATGTAAAATTTTACTCCAAAAAGATTAATTTATTTTTTTAATTTCAAAAGTAGATGAATAATAATCGAAAAAGGATTCCAGTTGAATGTTTAAAATGGAAATGTGAATTTTTGAGGAAAAAATAAAACTTTTGATTCAAAAAGACCAATTTTGCAATTAAAGAGGATGAATTTTTAGAAAATGTTTGAATTCCCTACCAAATAGTTAAATTTTTATCTGAGAAAAATAAAATTTTCGCTAAAATAGAGGAAATTTTAATAAAAAACGACATTTTGTTAGGTATAACTTTTATCATGAAAAAATTTCATTTTATTCTTCAACACCAAAAATAAACTTTAAACAAAAAGTAATTTTCTTACGAAATAGTTAAATTTGCAAGAAAACTGTCGAATTTTCAACCAAAAAGTATGTCTTTTTAACCAAATATTTCCATTTGGCACCTAAAAGTTTTATTATTTCTACATGAAAGATGAAATTTTGTTTAAAAAAAATTGAATTTTTTATTCAAAAGAAATTTATTTTTTAAAAAAGTTGAAAATATTTTAGAAAATATTTTCGTTCCCTTTTCAACTCTCAAATATTACATTCAAACAAAAAGTTAATTTTTTTCGAAATATTTCAATTTTCAACAAACCAGCAGAATTTTCAAACAAAAAGTATGACAAATTAAGAAAATTGTGTTACTTGCAACTAAATAGTTGCATTTTTACCCAAAGAAAGATGTGATTTCTGCTGAAGAAAGTGAATTTTTAAATCAAAAAGACAAATTTTCAAAAAAAGAGTCGAATTTTCATAGAAAGGGATTCAGATTGACTTTTCAACACGAAAATTCGAATTTTAAACAAAAACAAAATTTAATAAGATGTAGCTGAATTTTGAAAAAAAAAGAGTTGTCAAGCAGTTTTAGCCAAGGCAGATTCTCTGATAATCCCTTAATTTTGCGAATACACATTCTTCGTTTTCCAAAGACTGAATGGAAAGGCAAAATAATTTAGTAATGTGATAGTAATTTATTTATATGATAATAATATAATAATTTGATAACAAAACCTCACTGTCTAATAAAACTCCTGTCTCTTTAGCTCGTTCAGGGCATTACAATCATGCACTAAAGGCGTGATATTACGTTTCATCAAACGTGTTGTTTCTTTGTGTGCAAACATTTGAAGGAATTTTCTTTAACATGCATAAAGTAAAAAATGCACAAAGAATAATGAAAAGATATTGAATATGTTAGTGATTGTTATTTGCCTGTTTTGAAGCAATGATTTGTAAATATGTTTGGTGGAGACGACATAGTTTATTCACAAGTTTCTCAATTTTACATTTTCATTCTATCAATAAAGATTAAAATTATTTTTCTTTTTCTTCCACCACATAGACTTCAAAAATCGTGAACATTAATAATTCTGACGGTTTTGCAGGAGTTAGAAAATTGAGTAATGAAAGAGTGATTAGTATATATATAGCACTGCATATGTTCTAATTTTATTAGTCGCCGCTTATAGATTCTCTTTATAAAAAAATGGAGATCCTTGTTCAGACTATACTCCTTACAATCACGACTCTCTTTAGTTGTTGTGGTACGTTTACAAAATATAATATAATTCTCAATGTAAATTTAATATCAAGTACTTAAAACTTGAAGCTGCTGAGTAATTAATTTTTAACCTTTGAAGTTTTCATTTTATTTTAGCTCTTGCATGTATAATTTTTTAGTTCTGAAGAAACTTGAAAATATTTACACTTTTAAAATTTGACGATTTTTCGGCTTGAGGTTATTCAAGTTGAATTGCTACTCGTAACTTTTGGAAAACACATTTATACAAAAATTGATATTGGTCCAAATAACAATTTTTTTTATATATTCGGATTACCGTTTGGTATCATTTTTAAATTTCCGAATCACTTAATTGACATAACTTTTATATTATAGATTTATAATTTTAAACAAGTTTTGAGATACTAAATTCTAATCTGGTAAAATTAAAATGAGGCAAGTTGATAATTCGGAAATATAAAAATACTGACAAATAGGAATTTGGAAAAATCAAAATGATTTTCTCTATCTTCTAAATTGTGTAACCCTATAACGTGCTTATTTCTTGTTTTAAAATGATTTAATTTAAAAAATGTTCAATTTCGGACATTTGAATGAGCAAGTTTTAAATATCATATTTCTTTTTCCTTTGTTCAGTTTCAAAAAATTCTGTATCTTAAATCTTGATATCCTAATAGTTTATAATTTTAAATATATTTTTCGGAAAAGTGATAAATTCTTAAAACTATAATTTTTCGATTATTTGATGCTCAAACAAACTTTTAATTAGAAACACGTGATTGTTGACGATATATTTTTAAATTGAAACCTTGGCATGGATAACGTTGTACGAATCAAAACATGTTTTTCTCGCATCTTTCTTAAACCGTAAGCACATATAACAAATATCAGGAAATACTGAAGGAGTTACCTCTTGTGATACTGTAAACATTAGGATGGTCCATTTTTTCCGAGTTTTAACCATATCGATGGGAAATTCGTTCAAATCAAAAGAAAAAATTCAACGTTTGTTAATGATATTTAAGGGTGCCGCAAGCCCCATGATGTCACGCGTTTCACATATAAAAAAAACGTTTTTGTAAATTTAAAAAAATTAATTTTTGTCCAATTTCTAATTAGTGTGGGGTATATCATTAATAAAAGTTGACCAATTGAATTGTTCAAACAATTTATTACTATTTCTAATAATATTTAATTTTAATGATGCTAGAAAGTTGTGGTCTCTTCTGAAAAGATGATTGTTTAAAAAATGATAATCTAGGATGTTTATTTATTATTCATTCGTAAATAATAATCTAAAGCAAAGTTAAAAATGTCAGAAAACCACAACTTTCTAGCACTTATTTTATAGAAAATAGTTACATAGGTGAAGATAGTTATTTAGTTTATTATTCAGTCTCTCAAAGATAAAATAGACAAATAGTTAAAAATTTCATGAAAAAGTTGCACCTTTTTAAAATTAAGCAAATAAAATATCAGTAACCGTGATAAGAAATTATTTCATCAATTACTTTTGTCAATTGAATACATTTTTTATTTACTCCAATTAAAAAGCGGAAAAAATAATAAATCTCAGAAAAAACGCAACTATTCAGCATAGAGATATAAGAAGATAGCTATAAACAATTAAGTCATAAATAAAAAAAATAACTTTGGTTTTTGGCATGTTAACAATTGGGCTAAGGTGCCGAAAATTGGCGCTCTTACCCTAGTTTTTGATAGAAGAATTTTTTTATGCAACTTTATCTCTGCCGAGGCTTCAATTTTTTGGATTGTTAATCAATTTTAAATTAATTTTGTTTTTCGTATTTTCTGCTTTAAATTATAATTGCGGCGTGCTCAGTTCTGATGTTGATAGTTGATATTCGCAAAATCACAAATTTTAATTTTCTCTTAATAGAATTAAATGCTATGGACATGGAAGCAAGTACATCCAGCGAAAATCTTGTCCCACGTAAAACTATGCGTCATGCCGCACATCGAGCTCAGCGTGAGAATTTTGGAATTATTAATGCTTTGAATTGGAATTGCGCAGTTTTTAATTTTAAAATTGGTACTTGATCCTTGGAAAATCACAGATCCTTATTTTATTTTAACAGAACTAAATGCTCTGAATAGGCAAGCAAGTAGATCCACCTCAAATCGTGTTCAACATTCAACTACGCATCATGACACACTTCCAACACAGCGTGAGAATTCTTTCATGTTTGCTGCTTCATATTAAAATTGCTTATTTTTTAAACCTGAAATTGACAGTTGATTCTTGAAAAATCACAAATCCTTATTTGCTTTTTACAGGCTTAAATGCCATGGACAGGGAAGCAAGTACATCCCACTCAAATCGTATTCCACAGCCAACTCAGCATCATGTCCCACTCCAAACTCATCGTGAGAATTATTTCATTTTTACTTTTTTTAAATTAGAATTTCTCAGTTTCTCATTCTGAAAATGCTAGTTTATCTTTTCAAAATCACAAATCCTTATTTTCTTTTCACAGAAGAAATTTTTGAGCGAGCGGAAGAAAGTCCATCCTGGTCAAATCATAGCCCACACCCAACTGATCGTCAACTCTCACTCCAAACGCAGGGTGAGAATTTTTTGCTGATTACTGCTTTAAATCAGAATTGCTTAGTCTTAAATTCTAAAGTCGATACACCTATTTTAAAAATCACAAATCATTATTGTCTTCTTACAGAAGAAAAAGCTGCAGAAGAGGAAAGACGTATCAGATCAACTCGTATTCTACTAACAGAGAAGCGCAACGTCCCATTACCATATCGGGAAATCCGTTATAAAAACAGAAAAATTGGGATTTGGCGACATCCTGATACAAATCAAGTGATGACAGTTCGCCTTATAGGTCCCAATGTGTATCCAGATCACAGCTATGGGAAGACCCACAATTATATAACCCGTGCTGTATATGAAGATGGTTTGTTCATTATCGCTTACCTGAATGAAAACAAGAACGTTGTGGGAGTTAAGCTTCCAGTGGACCTACTCGGTAAACAATAATTTAGTCTAACACTATTTGCAAATGCAGAACCTAATGAAAAAATGTTTTAAGAAATAATTACGACAATATTAATATGTGCACAAGATTAACATGACGTAGTCAGAAGTATTGCCGACATCCCCGATTGTTGGCAATATCCATAAATAAATGCACTTATTTAGATATTGTAGCTTTGAATAAGGTACAAGTATTCAGCATACAGGGTCTCTTACACAAGTACAGGGAAAGAAATTTGGGACAGCTGTGGTACTTATACGCGCTACTGCTTCGTTAAACGGAAAAACACAGCGCACTTTTTTATTAAGGTACGCCCGCCTCCCCATTTTGAGGGTTTTTCAAATAAAAAATACAGCATAGTGCGCTGGAGACGTCTCACGGACGCGCCGTCCATGCTCGGAAATTCAAACCCTAACTGATCGCATGCCACCTGTCATGCTGTTTCGATCCGTGTGTTGACGCACACAAGTGCGTCGCTATCAACTCCAGTTTCCAACGCACTTGATGAAGTACCTTCGCAGAACGCAGCAGTACGGCAGGTTGCACTGGATTGGTTGACATTATGGATTCGTATGCGGACGGCTCGCCCGTGAGCCGTCTTCAGCTAACTGCAACGTATTTTTTTGTTCGAACACCATCAGTTGCCTTGCGAACTGGTGTAGATTGCCACGAACTTGTGTGCATCACTGCTCAGATTGAAGCAGCACGAAAGGTTGCATGCGATAGGTTGGGTTTACGTGTTCGTGCACCGTCGGCACGTCCGTAAGACGTTTCCAGCAAACTGCGACGCCTTTTTTGTGAGAAAAGGAGCACCAAATGTTTATTCAGAGAAGTTTCAGGCCACGTTCGGCCCACGGAACAGCAGCGCTCCTAAAATAAGACAGAAGGTATCTCAAACATAGGGCGCGCTGCCTGATACGTGGTCATAACGCAGCCGTCCGAAATTTCTTTCCGTGAAGTAGGACTGACTTTCTTTAGCCCAAGCGCAGCAACAGAGTGAGTTTTTCTTGGACAGGATGTGTGATAAGATATATCAGGAACCCAATACATGCTCAAACAGTCGCATCTGAGCATGCCTAATCATTGTAAAAGTTTCGTTTGCAGACTTTTCAAGTTTCACTTAAAACCTTACCTCGCAACGCTGTTCGAGCGTGCCGTCTATTTTAAAACTGTGATGGAAGCATAGAGAAAGGTTTACTTCTAGCGCGATATTTGCTTACCGGAAATCCATTTTCTATTTTTCTTTCGATTTTAAAAAGTTTTTCTTATTTTCATTTTCCAGTAAACATTGAATAAATTTATTTGAAACGCGTGTCTTCAGAAAAAATAAAGATTATTTTGGTCAATGATAAAAATAAATCACACTAATGTGAACCTACTTACTTACAAATTAAAATTTTCCATTTCTGTATTGCGGAATCTTAAAATGTGCTTTTTTTTCAAAATTGTTAAGTTTCAGTCAACACAATGAGAAAATTTAACATTATTTAATTATTTTCCATTTAATTTTCTACTATTCACATTCATACGGTGGTTTCGTTTTCCGTGCTTAATTGTCATTTTTTTAAATAGCAATTCCTTGTTTTTTACAGGCGCTTTACCCGACAGGACTTCATTTATTGTCACTTATCGCAATGACGAGTTTAGAGCGCACTTTAATCCCAAGACAGAAGTTGTGCAATCAATTGAAGTTGCAGGTGGTAATACTTTTCCCGATAAATTATATCAGAACAACCCAAATTTATACTTAGAGAGGCTTCTGTGGCTGAAATAAGTTTTTTGCTGTGGTATGAAACTGTACCCCTGAAAAAAGCTTTTATAGCTTCTCTTAACTTATTGGACCACCCACACACTGATAGTACTAACGTATTGCATGATCCCCACACTGATGGTACTAGCATATTACAGCATCCCCACACGATTCATCCACGTGCAAATTTATAATTATTTATAAATTATTATAATTTTATATATTATTATTATATTATTTTATATATTATTATAATTTATTAATATTTAGGGAATTTCGTGTCTTCTGGAAATAAATCTAACAAGATCTTGTCAATTTTTATTGGTAGTTTTAATTTACTATTAACATATTTTCATTAGGTTTATTAATTCAGTAAACTGATACATAATTATTCAGTTTCTACTGTAAAGATTTAGTATTTTTTAATAAATAAACATAAATTATCTTTCTCATGTTACATCATTTTGGTACTGCTCCGTTATACCATAATCGATTATTATTTAATCAGTTTTTAAGAAGGAATGCATAACTTTCAACTGCGTTGTTTGATTAAATGATATACAAATCCGTCTCTTTCTTGTATTCCTAAAATAAGCGAGTTTTTTTTTATTTTGGTTTTAAAAGAAGGAGCTGAACATTTACGTCTCGAAAAAATTTGTTATACTTTTTGTATAAATCTCAGAAGACTACCTCCTTTCCTTATTTTGTTAGTACAAAGGTCATATTTTCATTAAATAAATAATAAAATAAGTAATAAAAAAATAGGTTTTCCCAACATCTGCAGTATCCAAAACAGTACTCAGATATGTTGACCGAAATGACATTGGTCAAACAAGTTTGAAAGTAGTAAACTTTGTTTTTTCTTATGAACAAATATAATAGCTTTGTTTATTTTCATCTTGAAAAAAATCGTGGTTTAGGTGAAAATATCTTTTTCCTTCATAAAAATTGCTTAAGGTGTAATTTTGAATGTAAAAAGCTCACATTTTAAGAGAATATAGATAAGGACTTTAACTTATTGTAATGAAATTTCCTCCATTTTCATTTGTAAATTAAATGCTTGCAATTGCGGTGAAGTTACAGACAACATCCCACTCTTTGAATGAAGGCGGAGTGAAGAAAGTGGGATGAAAATCATGCAGAAGAAAAAATCTCGTAAAAAAGATATTGAGACATTTCTTTTTAATTTGGGCTAACTTTTTACGCTGATTATCAATCCTACATCTAAAGCTAGAAAATTTGCTGATTATAACTCCATTTACCTTGAGATTTGGGCACTTTTTCTGTACCCTTATTAGGACTGGACCTAAAGCTGAAATTTTGTAATCGATGGAAATGTTTTGAAACTGAAACTTGTTTTAAAAGTTGTGTAATTTTTCACAATGAGGTTGTCAAATTATCATATGCCTACACATTTCTTCGGATATTCAGTCTCGTTATCTTGCTTCCTTTGAGAAATTGGTGCAACTGCCTTATTTTTAAGACGCTAAGAAAACACTGAATTCACAAATGATGATTCGAACAATTTTAATTGTAATTAGTTACATTTTTTATATGCATTCGCTTAAAATATGAGTTCTCTTATTTCAAAACGAAACCTACTGTAATTGTTATAAAAAAGGTTTATTTTTTCCTAATTATCATGGAGAAATTCTCTTTTTTGTATATTCATTTGAAACCGATAACAGTGCATGGGCTGGAACCGCAAGTTTATGCGAAGAAAATCAACAAAGTTATTCTATTTCTTTCTAAGAAAAAAACACATTTTCCTACTTTTAGCACTTTTGGAGCAACTTTATTACCAAATATATATATATCTGAATACTGTTCTGGATACCGCAGATATTGGGTACTAAAGTTCTAGAATTTTAATGGTTTTGAACTTTTTTTTGAAGTGCAGCGCCTAAAAAGAGGAAAATATCTAATCAATAAACAGATGTCTTGTAAAATTATTAGCCGGTTTGAATGTTTTCACAAGCAAAAAAAATGAACCCATCTCAAGGTTCGGCCACTGAAATTGCTCATCTTTTCAATAATAAAGTTTTGAAAATTAATTTTTAAATTTGTGTATAAAATGGCAGCGACTGAGCCCTTCCGATTCGCAAATATTTCAAAAATATCGAAGACCAACTATCAATGTTGATCAGCGATCACCCAAATCATATAATAATCAAGGATGATATCCGAATGATCACAAAAATGAATTAAAAAAATTTTGGTTCAATTTGGGACCACAAGGTCAAACATGGTGATATAGAGAAAATCAGGAAAGAACCACATTGAAGCCACAGAATCTAAGTCAGAGTCATCGATGGAACGCACGGAGAAATACCCACCTGCCAAAACCTAACGGTCCTCGACAGAAGAATGCACAAAACGGAATTGTTATTTACAACTGCTGTAAAAAGACAGGTCATCCTATAGGCGATTATTATGAAAAGAACTATTAAAAGCAATTTTTAACAAATCTGAAAACCACAAGAACAATTACTTCTTCATTGGAGCCCATTCTGTTTCTCTTAAGCATTTTTTTGAGGTCTGCATACAGTCAGTAGACACGAGGGTTCAGATCAGGAGAATACACTTGGTGGTGAAGTAATTGGAAGCGCAATTCTTTCAAGTTGACCATCGTTTTCATTAATTTGTGACATTTGTGTCAAGGTGAAAAAACAGTTTTTTCTTTTGCATTTGAAGACGCTTTTTTATTTCTTCATTCAATTGATCAAATAACACTATGTAGTATTCATTGTTGATGATTTTACCTTTCTCAAGATGCTGACGTTTGAATTTTGTTGTTGCTTAGGCCGGCTTTCACCGGATGATGCCCACTCAGCAGGCGATCTTTTTGATTCAGACGTGTAGTAGTGTATCTATGTTTAATCCATTGTCTCATAACGACGTAAAAAATACTGTTTATTCCGCTCAAACAGGTCCAAACAGCGTTCTGAATTGTTTATGCGAATCCGTGACAAAAAGCCCAAGCGACGAAGCGCCCGCCCAATGAGAGTCGCACTATGTGAAAATGGCCCGCGAATCAGAAAACACTTGCTTCATCACGATGCATATATGTACAAGCACGCCCCTAATCGCTCTTTAATTCGGGGGCCTTTATCACGGAGCGCGATTCTCATTGGGCGGGTGCTTTATTGCTTGGGCTTTTTATCACAGATCCATCTACGCGTTATCGTTTTTGATCAGCTGAGAGCAAACGCGGCACTCATTTCGAGCAAAGCTTTCTGCTGGACGAATACTCGAGCAAAATAGTGAATACACTGCCCTTTGATATCTTCAACTCTTCCGCTATCTCATGCAACTTCAATTTACGATCGGTCGAAACTATTGTATGGAAATTTTATGTTCTATGAGACATACAACCTTTCAGCTGTTGTTGTCAATTGAGCAGAGCCTGAGTAGCATTTATCAAGCCACTGCTCTGCTTGAACAGCATTTTTTCCCATAAAAAACAGTGTTTGATTAAGACAAAAACTCCTTTTTATACATTTGTTTAAACAACAACAAATGTTGCGTCACCTAGCCTTCAATATCTTGACCTAGGCTGAACCAAATGTCGTGAAGTTTTCACACGTATCTTTTGAAGCTTGGTATTATCGAAAAAAAAGCGGAAGTGTGATGAATCCGGTTTAGTACCTATATTCATCGTAGTATACCAGCGCTACGCGCACTAATTCAAATTAATTAGAATAATATTCTACTCAACGATTATGTTCTTCTCTCTCCAAGATTCAGAAAAAACTTTCTGAAACTAAAAAAATAAATTCCAAACTTTCGTTCTAAAAATTAAGTGCCCACCCTTCAGAATTTTATGAGCTTGACTCCTCGAAATATTCGGTTCAG
>NC_046657.1:144590034-144591116 GCF_010883055.1 Belonocnema kinseyi
CGATCGTGACTTCGGTCATCGCCGCGATCTCGACCACGACTATCCTGCTTTTCTTCCCACTGTGATTTAAGGGAACGGACTTGTGACCTGCCGCGATAAGGGCTTGGGTACGGAGCAAATTTATTTCCATGAGGGCCTGCGTTTCCGCTCTGGTTTTGCCGGGCATCACGACGAAGGATTTCCTGGTACCCTACCTCCCACTCACCTGCTTGAGCTGCATTTATAGCATCCTGCAAGGTCATCGGGTTTTTAAATCGAACTTTTAGTTCGATATCTGGAAGCAGGCTTCTCATGAAATTCTCTAGGCCTGCTGAACGGCAGCGCACACCATGCCGTAGGCAACTTCTTCCGCGTATTGATTTTCAATAGCGTCAACTAATTCTTTTAAAGTCTTGCTGACCCGGACTCCGTACTGAAGGACGGTCTCTTCTGGTGCCTGGGTCACGGTGCTTAGCATGGCTGGTAATTGACCCAAATTTTGGTGGAGAGAGAACGCGAGTTTTATACTCGACAAGAGATCTTCCAAGGAGTTAATTTCTCTGTCTTGGAGGTACGCGTCCGCACTTCCAGTGATTCTCGACAGGATCAACCGTAATAAAAGTGGCCTTTCTGCTGGTTGCACCGAGTCTCTCGCGAAAAGACAGTCGCGGACAAATTTAATCGCTGGAATATTGTGTCCGTCATATTCCTTGGGAATAAACTCGAGCGCGGCTTTGAATGTGAGAAAATTTACACATCCATCGGTAGGGGCAACACTACGCGTTATAATAGGAATCTGGGACGTTTCGCCTTGTCTTTTGCAATTACTGGGGTTTCGGTTTGGGAGTTGCACGTTTAAAGGGCCGCGTTGTATAACCGCTAGACTTGCACGAGTGCAGTCATGCTCGTTTCCATTGAGAGTTTCAATTCTTCCTGTCGCTTCATCTAAACTGCTATCGTTAGCATTGCCTAAATCGTTCGTTTCGGAATCTATGAGGACATCGCTAGCCACGTCGCCTAGATCGTTCTCGGAGGTAAAATTGGCCATTTTTCTGTTGACAATTATTTAAACAATACGTTTGGACCCCAAAATAAAAACAAAA
>NC_046657.1:144591216-144594122 GCF_010883055.1 Belonocnema kinseyi
CGAAAATTGACAAAAGGCACATTTTTCACGTTTTCGCCAAAGAAAGATTTGATCAATGCGTAAATTTTAAAGATCTTGATTTAGCTATCGAAACCCTTAAACGGGCCACTGAGAATTTAAAAAGTAAAACATTTAGTATCGCGAGAGATGGAAACGGTTTAAATAGCATACCTTGGAACCAAATCGAGACCGCATTGAAAACCCACTTTGGAAAAAGTGACTATCAAATTACTGTATGCACCGGCGAAGTGTGAATCCCTGATGAATCGGAGCGTTTGAAAATACTCGCGGAATGTCACGATTCTACAATAGTAGGTCACCGCGGAGAGAAAAATACATACGAGAAGGTTAGGGAACGTTTTTACTGGAAAAACTTGAAAGAAGACGTACATCATTTCGTGCAAAGTTGCGACTCGTGCCAAAAGAAAAAACTCGTTAGGATAAAAACAAAACAGCCTATGAGGATGACAGACACACCGACTAGATCGTTCGAAAAAATACAAATGGATATAGTAGGTCCCTTACCCCGAACTGACATGGGAAACGAATACATTCTTACCTGGCAGAATTGTCTCTCCAAATATTCAGGTGCAATTCCATTAATAAACACGGAAGCCCCCACAGTAGCTGTAGCCTTTGCCGAATCCTTCATATGCACATTTGGGTGCCCAGAAGCGATTCAAACCGATCAGGGTTCCAATTTTGTTGGTAGCATTATGGAAAATTTCGCCAAAATCTTCAAAATTAGACAGTACAAATCTACTGCTTATCAACCACAATCATTAGGAGCACTTGAACGCAGTCATCTCACTTTCGTGGAGTACCTTAGACATTATTGTGAAAAGGCGAACTGGGATGATTGGCTACCTTTCGCCATGTTTTCTTTCAATACGACTGTACACTCTTCTACAGGAATAACTCCTCACGAAGTCATTTTTGGTAAACCAGCCAGGATTCCGTCCGAATTCGCGAACGAAGTCATTCCTAGGACTTACGTACAATATGTAGACGATCTACTAAATCGGCTGACTGATACGCAAGCCCAGGTTCATGGTCATCTTAATGCTGCAAAAATGAAAATTAAACGGTATTATGACAGAAAACTGAATGAGTTAAATTTTCAAGTAGGAGAACATGTTTATTTGTTAAAGGAACCGCGTAAAAGTAAATTCGAAGATCATTACGACGGATCATATAAAATAAATAGAATCTTTAACGATATGAACGGGGAATTGCAAATAGCGCTGAATACAACGAAAATTGTTCACATGAATAAATTAAAAGGTGCATTTTTAAGAATGTAAAATTGTGCACAGAAGTGATAACTGATGAAACACATTTTTAGAAAGTATATATATGTATATATATATATGCATGTGTGTATGTATGTGTATGTATATGTATGATATATGAATGTAAATCACAATTATTAGAAAACTTAACTGCTGAGATTTTAAGCAAAGTTCATTCGAATCGCCCCATTTAAAAAAAAAAAATATATATGTGCAATACAAATATCGCAAGACACCCAAATTTAACGCTCTTAGACCACATAAAAAATGTATATATGTAACAATAACGAATAAGAAAAGATTTAAAAAAAAAACAGGGGATAAACTTTTCGAAGTGTAGAACGATAGAACTTTCTATATATAGGTTATGTCACGTGCATACAACACACGTTACAAAAAAAGGGGAATTCTCCCAGATAGTTCAATTCTAGAATATAATTAAAATGTCAAAAGCACTACACTGAGTTGACACTAAGTACTGACCCACTAACAGCTGACACGGAGCACGTAGGCGCCGATTGCGCGCGCAGAAACTCGAGCAGACTAAACTGACATGACCGACGACAAAGGAAGCCTTAATTATGCTTCGAACTCCTACCGCACGATCGTGTACAGAAATTATCTCGTTTAAACAAAATTCAATTCTCTTTTCCTCTTATCCCCCAAATTGTCGTAAAAAGATGTTTTATGAAAACACCTTTTTAATAAGGAATAAGATGTGATGAATCCGGTTTAGTACCTGTATTCATCGTAGTATACCAGCGCTACGCGCACTAATTCAAATTAATTAGAATAATATTCTACTCAACGATTATGTTCTTCTCTCTCCAAGATTCAGAAAAAGCTTTCTGAAACTAAAAAAATAAATTCCAAACTTTCCTTCTAAAAACTAAGTGCCCACCCTTCAGAATTTTATGAGCTTGACTCCTCGAAATATTCGGTTCAGGGAAACAAAGCACATCCTGTGCGGGCCACAAGAGGTTTTCCAGATACCGCCGAGTCTGGCGAACATGTGTAAGCCATAAAACCAAAATCCATCCCAATCAAGACATTTCCAATGGATTCAAACGCAGATCGAAAGTCCACTTTTTATGTTTAGACTCTGCCAGTTTTTCAGCTCCAAATTTTTGAGAAAGCGTGAGAAACTCTTATGATCAGAAATTCTTGAATTTGACAAACCTTAGTAGGAACGGCTGGGAGGTCCCTTTTTATTTGATTTTGGAAGACAGGAAATGACTCTGGGACTCAGAAAGGGGCAGGCGCACTGCGGCTTGTGATAGGATAATAATCTTTCACGATAGCATTCACATTCGCATTGTATGACGACATATTTATAATGTCATTTAGCTCGGAACTTTTAATTATGATTATAATATTTATACCCAGATTTCGATAAGATGTAGGCTAGTTAAGAGTTTATTCATATTTGATTTTCTGCCCATGAAAATATTGTAGACAATTTCATTGGTACTTCTTGGGCTTTATTATTATTATTATTATTATTATTATTACTATTATCATTATTATTATATTGTTTCAGCTAGATAACCTTTATAGATCAAATTTAAAATCACCGTAAAAATAAGCGGCTAGATATTTGCAAAGGATTAAGAG
>NC_046657.1:144594222-144596872 GCF_010883055.1 Belonocnema kinseyi
AAGTCTGTCTCCCTGAGTCCGTCATGAATGCTGCCTGTTTTAGGACTACAATTTTTTTTTTCATTATCTTCTCCACCTGTTTTCCTAACATTCGGCGATGGCACCACCATTCTCAATGGAGCCATCCCGACTTGTTTTCTCCCCCACCTGTCCGTCTACGTCCATTTCTATTTAGCTAATTCCTCGTCTTTTGTCGTGAATAAAAATACTTTTTCTATCTCGTGTTCACTATACAAGGTATAATCGTCGAAAGCAGAGTCCGTGTCAGTTAGTTGATCATGCAAGATCAATATCTGACAATCAGTCTCTTCTTGGGAATGTGGATTAGGATCTACAGGGTAATATTTTTCGTCTGGGTGTTTAGTAGGATAGTAGTTGTCGTTCTCGTCTACTGGGTTGCGAGAGAGAGCATCCGCGTTTGCATTTACTCTTCCTGGTTTATATTGAATTTCGTACTGATAATCTTTTAATTTTATGCGCCACCTGGCCAATCTAGATACTGGGTCTTTTAAATTATGCAACCATATTAATGGGCGATGGTCAGTCACGAGGGTAAATGTCCGCCCGTAAACGTATGGTCGGAAGTGCTTGACGGCAAAGACTATCGCCAATAACTCCTTTTCGATAGTGGAATAGTTTTTCTCCGCTTCGTTCAAAGTTCGCGAAGCGTAGGCTACCTGTAAGTCTTTGCCGATGCGGCCCTGACTAAGTACGGCTCCTAAAGCATATCCGGACGCATCTGTCGTTATGACAAATGGTTGAGTGAAATCCGGATACTGGAGAAGGGGCTCGCTAGACAAAATTTCACGCAATTTATCGAAGGATTCTTGTTGTTCGGGTCCCCAAACGAACTTGGCAGATTGTTTTAATAACTGGGTCAATGGCTTGGCGGTTTTTGCGAAATCGCGAATAAAACGCCGATAATACCCAGCCAGGCTCAAAAATTGCTTGATATTTTTCTTTCCTTTTGGGACTGGGAATTTTCGAGTGGCAGATACCTTTCTGGGGTCGGGCTTCACACCGTCTTGGGAAATTATGTGCCCAAGGTACGTTACCTCCTTGCGTAAGAACCTACATTTGTCGGGTTGAAGAACAAGACCGGCGCCTTTTAATCTACCTAAGAGTCGTTTTAATTTTTCTGTATGCTCCTTAAGAGAGTTAGCGTAAATCATGATGTTCATATAGACGAAGAGCTCAACCCCTTGCAGGCCTGTTAGAACTCGATCCATAACCCGTTGGAAAGTCGCGGGGGCGTTTCTCAGGCCGAAAGGCATCCGGGTGAATGCGTAGTGGTCGAATGGTGTCGAGAATGCAGTTTTGTGGCGATCAGTGGGTTCCACTTCAATTTGGTGAAACCCTGAAGCTAAATCTAGCACCGAAAAATATTTTGCTCCCCCCAACTGGTCCAGAATATCGGTAATATTTGGCAGGGGATAAGCATCGGCGACTGTCTTCTCATTTAAAGCGCGATAGTCAATGACCATTCGCCATTTTTTTGTACCTTCGTAGTCTGTTCTTTTGGTTACGACCCAGACTGGAGAATTAAAGGGGGATTTGGATGGGACTATACTCTCATTTTCTATTAATTCATTACACTGTTTTTTGACTTCATCTCTATGTTGTGGGGGGATTCTGTGCATTCTGTCATGCACGGGGTTGTTATCTGTTGTGGTGATATTATGTTTTATTACGTGCGTACATGGGAGATTGTCATTAGGCAGTTTAAATTGATAAAGGTGCTCGCAAAAAATTTCTATTAAATTATCTTTTTCTTCGCTATTTACATCATTCATGTCAACGGTTTTTATTAATTCCGCAATTCTTTTAGCTTTTTCAGATCTCCAACTTTGATCGTCCGGTGTTTTCTTTGCTATTCGAGGTGCTGGAATTTGGATATCGCATTCTTCTAACTCGACTGGAGGGATTGTCAAGGCAACATCACGCGTGGTGGAATTTATACAAAATATTCTGGCATGTCCATCGATTTGGGAGACTAACGATTCACCTATAAAAATTCCTGGACCAGTATCGATACGTGGGAGATAGCCTTCAACGATACTCGGATTTTTGACGGGCAGTAAGATTAATTGCCGAGTTCTTGCAGCTAAATGGATCGTCTTCCCTCTACAAAACGGGATCGTACCGATGTCGGATGTCATTTTACCATTTTTAATGTGTAGAGCAGCATCTTGATCAGTGAGAAATGGCATGCCTAGAAGACCGCCTTGTATTATGGGGAAATTATTAGGGACGACTTGGAATATAACTTCGGCTTCGTTTATTTTTAATTTAACTTCGCCCAGTGTTTTCAGTGTGCCGGGGCCAATTCCGAATATTTTGCATTTATTTTCGCGATCGATTTGTATATTTGTATTAACTTCCTTCTTTTTTATTAAATTCAATTCCGCGCCTGTATCGACAAGAAATTCTACTTTCCCCCTTTTAAAATTATCGGCCTTGAATTCCACAATAGGAGAGTGTTTTTTTGTGGACGGGTTAATTATAAACACCGTACCTTTTAGTGGTGCTTTTTTATCCTCAACTTCGGCTCTGCGCCGGCGAATCGAGTTCTTTATTCGTTTAAATGACTGGCTACAGAATTAAAAGACTCATTTCTGCGCTTGCAATTCGCATTGTTGTGTCCGGTAAT
>NC_046657.1:144596972-144614133 GCF_010883055.1 Belonocnema kinseyi
TCATTTTTGTCGAAACGTCGAGTCTCTGAATAAAAATTACAATTTTTTTATTTCGCATAATTAAAATTTAGTCTTTTCATTTAATATTAATCCTAAAGTTAACATATAGAATATTTTATAAGATTTAAGCACAACGCGAGGCGAACTCTAGTTTCTTGCAGCAAGGACTCCGATTCCTTTGGGCGGCGAAGTCCGACGGACATCGTTGAGGAGAACTTCATTCTCGAATTTCGCGCGCGAATAAATCCTCGGGTATTACAGAATGGCATTGGCGGCGCCATCTGTGTGTCAGGCCCGGGACTTATTGAGTGGTGGTACGTACCATAAAAACAGTATTTCTACAGGGGAGAGTTAAACTATATTTACGCGACAATACTGACTTTTTCAATTTCAGGGAGAAGAAATAACTAGACAGGTCAATGAAATAATACAAACAATATGATAAAGCCATCTCAATCCTTTTACAATTCACCTGTTTTTCTTGTACTTAGAACAGAAGATTCTCGCGGAAATCGAAAATGTTAAATCGTTTATATTATTGAAAAATAAACGAACAGACTACAGGAGATTGTTAAACTATTTCTAATATCACAAAAATCTTAGATCAATTTGGAAAACCACAATATTTATGGGGTTTTCACCTAGCCAGTGGTTTCCATAAAATAAAAATGAGTCCATAAGACTCGCACAAAATTGCGTTTTCAACACTTAAATCAAGGAATACAAACTCGAGATAAAATATTAAATCAAAAAGAAATGAGGAGAGAAATTAATAAATGGCCTTTACTGTAGAAATGACACATGATCATGAAAATTTGTCAGTAGATAATTTATTATATTTTTTAAATGAAATTATATAAATAAATGACTATTATCGGCATTAAGGGGCAAAGAAGAATCTTTTTTGGTTCTTATTCTATACAAAATATCTTGTCGATGATTTGAACTGAAGAAAATCTGTCAACCTATATTTGTTTATAATTTGGTTCAACAAATTACATGAAAAAATGCCTATTATTGGCATTTATGGGCAAAAAAGATCGTTTTTTTCTTTCTATTCCATACAAACTATCTTGCCAGTGATTTTAATTTGTTTTAAAAATGTTACCCGATATATTTATAATTTGTAAAAATAAATTATATAAGCAGATGTTGATTATCAGAATTTACTGGCAAAAAATTTTTCTTTTCACGGGACGGAATCAGCGTTCTCTGCGAAAATATTCTACGCAGAATGTCAGAAAAATCAGCTGACAGCTGGTCCCAATTTCGCACTGGTTTTTCGTTTGTTCTTCATTTTATTTGTACATAATTTCATGAAAAATAAACGAAAAACCAGTGTGAACTTGGGATCACATGGGTGCCTTAGCAAAAGATGACCATTTTTTCCAGTAAATTCCGATAATAAGCGTTTGTTAATATAATTTATTTTAAAAAAATATAAACGAATTTTCGGTTAACAAATTTTTAAAAATTAAAATCACTGACAAGATAGTTTGCACAGAATAAGAAAAAAAACCTTTTTTTACCATAAATACCAATAATAGAAATTTGTTTATATAATTTGTTAAACAAAATTATAAATAAGAATGGATTGACAAGTTTTCTTCAATTACAATCACCAGCAATATTGTTTGTACAGAATAAGAAGAAAAACGATTCCTTTTTTCCTCATAAATGGCGATAATAGGCATTCACGGTAAAGGCAAGCAATTTTAACTTATATACTTTACGAGCGAACAATACATGATTTGGTCTATTTTTTAATATAATTTGTTTATAACGTTTAACTTAAAAAGTCAAAATTTTGTTTATTCATGCATTCTTGTGCATCAAATTTAGCAACAGTGAGCAGGAGAAAAAATGGTAAATAAGATAAAATTCGATAAAATAGATTTAATGAAAACCCAAAAATTTGGCTTCGTTTGTTTTTGAAGTTCAAATATTAATAAAACTTGATTGCATCAATCGAATAACTGATATTGAATATTTGGCTTTAATTTACGTGCATTGCCAAACTTTGTTCAAACGGGCTCAAAATCCATGCATCTTGTTACTCGCTTTTTGGGTGGAAATAATCGCATGAAGCTTGCATGTTGACATTTAAAAAATTTAAATGTCAGAAAATATCTGTTAAATATTCAAGATTCGTCACCAACAATTTGTTGTCAAATTTTTAAGCTAACTCGTGTTTAGAGTCACTTAAAAACATGTAGACTTCATCTTAGAAAATTGATTAAGAACCTTGCCCCTGGACAGCCATCTCACCTCAATGTAATACAATAATTAAGAAAATTCCGCTCTCAATTCTTCACAAAGTACCGCAAACAAAGACTATTTAAATAACTAATTTTGATCAAATTCACTATTTTAACACAATCTTCCATCACTTCCTTCAATAATGCAGGGACGAATTTCAGCACTAATGCATCTTTATGAATGATGCAGAAGAGAAAGAAAAGTTCCAAGAACCAAGAAAAGTTCAGCGCGACTTCTTTGAAATATTTTACAAATCCTAAGTTTTTCTCTGTCATCGAACTAGCCCCATCGGAAGAAATAGCTAAACGTTTTTTCTAATCAAATTCAAAGAAAGCCGTTTTTCCATGATCCCTTCAAAAAGTAAATGTTTCGTTGCCTACCCCTCCATACTTTTACAAAATAGCATCCGCTCTTCAATGTCCTCTTTGCCAACGAAACGAACGAATCCTAACAGTTCTTCCACATTGCTAACATCTGTTAAGCCTACCACCTGAATAGCAAAGATTTTAGTAGGGTTCAACTCATTCTTTAATTCAATCCGCATATCGATTCCCAGTTCTGTGATTCGCATATTGATTTTTCGCGACGAGTGTGGGATTTTTTCAATGATTTGAGCCTTCGTATCCCCCCATAAAATCCGAGTCCATTCAGCACAAATAGGATTAATTAGTTTCCCTTCCTCTCTTTGAATCTGAGCTGCCCGAACAATAGCTAGTGATACAGCATATGAGCACTCACAAAACTTTTGCCTCAGTCGTGAATCCTTGTTGTCTGCTATAGTTGATTTACTACCTAAACTCTCGCGCTGTTTTCCCTCCAAAATCTCAAGTTGGCGCAATTTGCTTTCGCCACCTAAAAATATCGGAAAAGAGTAAGAAGATAAAGGAATAAGGATATAGGTTTTCAGAATATCTTCGCAATTTAAATAAAATCAATTCCATTGAATTCCACCTTTAAATCTAATTTCTTTCGAAATTTATTACACCTTACATTTTGCGTCTTTATAGTGGTACTATTTTGTAACGAAATTAATTTTTTTTAGGTTGAAAGCTAATTTTCTTACTATTAATTTAGACACTATACTATCGAGTTGAAAATTAATCTTTCAACTACTTTGTATATAAAACTACAAAATTAATTTGTTAAAGTATCACCCATTACATTTTTGTTCAACAAAAAATAATATTTAAATTAATTGAATAATAACAAAATATATTAAAGCAGAAATTTTCAAAGATATACATAATATACCTTACCTCTTTTATTATTCCATTGCCGACCTTCCATCTGCGCCTTTTTACTGTAAAGGCATTCTTAAATCCTTAATTGAGAAATCTCAATATCTGAACTAAGAGATTTTTCTTCATAAAATCTGGATTCAATAGTCACTCTTTTGGAATTCTTATCTGGTCACCCTTATCTAGATTGCAATATTTTGGTGCACCGTATTTCCTTATCTTTTTCCAATGAAAACCTACACAAGTTTTAGGATAAATTGTTTTTACAAAAACAATTATTACTCACTATTTCCATAAGGCCGTAGTTATTTGGGAAAAATTTTTTTCCAACAGAATGGGCACCATCTGGACCATGAATCTCAAACTCATTTCTGAGTTGTTATAGGCACTACTGTTACGGATAGTCCTTCTCCTTTCTAGATCATGAATCAAAGTTACGTCTACAAAAATGTTAAAAACTTGCGTAGTAAACTCCAGTCATAAATTTTATCTTGAAATTGGATAAAAATGCTGCTGCACGTTTATCTAATAAAAGATAAATTATATATGATGAAAGATCAAATTTATCTGACGAAAATATTTATGTGACACATGTGATATGTCAAACGGCTGCGTCTAGGTTAGCCGAAAAAAGGACCCCCCAACCCAATTGTATGGGAAAATGGCTTACAGTGGTTTTGGCTCAAACTTGGTAAATATGCAGATTATGTGGGTCTAATGAAAGATACAGAAAAAAATTAAGAAAAGTGGACAGTTTCAATTTAGGACTCAATTTGGTGAAAACAATGAATTCTTGTGTATGCTAGAAGGGGAGAGACGACGGTAGAGCGAGGTAGGTACCAAATGATAGTTTGATAATGCTGTACGTTGCGCGCATCCCATAATTGTCAAACGCTAAGCGCTTAAGAATTTAATTTAATAAAAAGTTACTGCTATAACGTTGGAAACGGCGCAATGGTGAGATCAATATCAAATTACTTTAATATTAAAATGATACACTTCGCGCGCTGATCTAACAGACCAAACGCTTAGCGCTTTGTGGATCTTTAATTGTATTTTCAAAATTTTTGTTTATTATGAAGATCTTGAACGTAACTCCTGTTCACTTGCGATAAAGAGGAAACTACTGTTGCAGTTCAATTAAATAACGATGTTAATTTTTAACTATTATTAATGACTGATTTCAGATCACTCTTTCATTCACTCCCACTGATGTTGTTCACATACTGGAAAAATTGACCGTCGTTGTTAACGCAGCATTTTACTTGTTATTTTCATCGATGGCTATAGGTTTGTCATTTCCTTTGTCAATAGTCTTGAGACTGGATTAGAATATTTTTCATAAGCTACGGAATCGAATTTCTAATTGTTCTTTTCTTCATTCATTGTTTAAATTACATTTATTAGTCTAGTTTATTATTCTGCATCCATTCTCCCCTTCGTCTATTTATTTTTGAATGTTTTTTCGCTTTGTTTTGCTATTTCTTTTTTTTTCATTTGCCGTAGTAAATCAATGTTATGGTTTTAAAGACCTTTTACCTCTTGACATTCAAAAACTTTTAAAATGGTTTTTAGAGTTCGAACGCCTGAATTGCAATTTATCAATCAATAACGAAATAAAGGAGCTCCAACGTGATGCCGGGTGCTTAAGACTTAATGTTCTTACTCAAACAGGTAGGTAAACGTTTATGTTCTGTAATGCTGTCAGGAATGCTAATGTACCTAGGCTTTCAGTGGATTGTAGAGTCAATTTCTATATTTCTATGGATATCTTCATTCCGGAGGAGACTAGAGCCTGTTTAAATCGTTTGGATGAACGTGGCTTCATTTTAACGCCTTTGCTTCCAGGATTACATGCAACTAATAGATCAGATAGAATACCCGGACTGTAGATGCTTTTGTTTTTGCAGAAACTTCGTATCGAAACAAATTGTCATAAAAATTTCGGTGATGAGGAAAACTTTAGTGAAGAAGAATTTGAAGATATGTTTGCTGTAACGAAGAAACAGTTTCGAAAATTGTATACCTTCTTCGATTCAATTTCTCGGTTACAAGAACATGGTGTAAGGTACGTCAGGAAAAATGATCTGATGAATTTTCTTTGCAAGATGCGTCAGGGACTTTCTGATAAATTTTTGAATGTAATTTTCCACTATTCCACCTGGCAAGCTACAAGCATGGCCATTATCACGGTAAGAGAGCCACTAATGCAGCGATTTGTGTCTGGAAATATTGGATTAACAGCGATAACCAGAGAGGAATATGTAGAAATAAATGTGACAGTATTTGCCAATAAACTCAATAATTCACACCCAGAAATTCTCAGAGCGATTGCTATCATAGATGGCACTTATGCTTGCACGCAAAAAAGCAGTAACTTCCGTGCACTGCGATAATCATTCTGTAAGCATAAGGGACGTCACCTCATGAAACCTGCTATTATTGATGCTCCAGACGGGTATATACTTGGAGTAGACACTGGAATAGGCATGTCCTAAAAATGCTTTTTCAGCTAAATTCTCAGCGTATATTACACAGAAAGCTTCTTTCATTCTGCTTCTGTCCATTATGAATCTAATCGTACCAAGGAATGACATTAAAGTATGACATCCACCAAGTCTTACCCTAGTCTTTGACAAACCATGTGAATCATGCTCTGGATCTATGCATGACAGAATATATTGAGCCTTCTGATACAGAAGCTGATCAAATGTTACGAAGAAAATTTGTCCATTGTTGTTTCGTTTGTTTCCTTCAGCTGCTTGCACTATAACAGTAAAAATTTTAGCGTAGTCGCTCGGTGGCTCATTGACAAATGGTAATGGAATACATGTCTGTGAAATCATCATTAAAAATTTCCTGAATAAATGTTGTTTTCAGTCCTTTCGCACTTTTCTTTTCGAAGCGATTTGTTTTAGTACAACCGAACTTTCCAATTACATTCGAAGATAGATTGGTTTTTACTTTAGCGACAATTTTTTAAGAAGTTACACTTGATGAGGCAGTTACGGTTTTAAGACCCCCCATGGCATGAAACGTATTTTTGCCATCGAAAGTTCAACTAATGTGATCGGCGTTTTCAAATATGTACTGAATAAAACTTTCGGGATCACAAGTATGATTATCAGGATCATTTACGATTTAAGCTTTAAAGCGCAAAGTGTCACCGTAGCTTGCACATAATCCTAAATATGATAAGACATCTATTAATCCTCTCTATTTGTATTTTTGGTGCATCATCTACGAAAAATCGAGTAAAATTGGCGATAAAAATGACCGTGGCCTTGCTGATATAATTATACTATGGGCGATTGTAGCTATTATTTTTTTCCACTTAAAATCATTTTTTCACTTTTATCTTTATGAGTTTTTATAACAATATCAAGAAAGTGAATTAACGACTCAGGAATATTTTGGAAGATATTTTTTTCATTAAATTTTGAAAGAACGTAATTATTTTTATCGTCTTTTTACATAAAACTTAGCAATACAGTTTGCATGGCAGCGAGCTTGGACCTCCACTAAATCCTTATTTTGACTTAACTGTGCCAACAAATTTTTATTGAATGTAGCAAAAGCTTGTCGTTCTTTAAGATTATCAATGTTTTCATCTATAGTTCGATTTTTTGTACCCTTCTTACGTTTTGTTTTACATCATCACAAGTGTGTATTTTTTATCGCACTTTTTCAGTTATACGTGTCTGAACATACTTTGTAAATAAATGCTGATATCATTTCGACCCAACTACTGAACTTTCGATTTCTTCTTTTTTTTACTAGATTCAATTAGACCATAAATTGCTTTCTTTTTGACCGCCATAAAATCTCCACATACATCACAAATAATACAGGCAGGATCATCATACCTTGTAATCGAATCTGGATGAAAATTGTATGCTTTCGGCAAATAATTTGACTTCATAATTTGAATTAATTTGAATGGAATATTATTATTTGAAATTATTCATTGCAAAATTAGTGATTTTTCTTATTTATCTGAAGAATCATTATTCAACTAGAATATGGATAGCGTCAGAATTTCAAAAATGAAGCTTCTGGACATATAATAAAATACAGTTTTTTCATCTTTTTCCAGTTAAATTGAATAAAGCAGTAGGTTTTAAACATATTTTACTATTTCCATAAATTTTGAACATTTAGTAAAATTTTATTTTTACGAAAGTCACTTTTCGAGTTTTCTCTATCTTTGAGCATGTTTTCAGGAAGGGACTATTTTTTCATTTCACCTGAAAGTATATGTCAAAACCAAAAATTAAGCCCTGAAAGAACCCTGTGCGATGATTTTCTGAACGAGAAATTTTATTTGAAAAAAAGTGTTTCAGACCGGAACAAATGATTGTCTCGGAAACCTCTTGATTTTTCTGTCACTGATACAAAAGTTGTAGATTTTTTTTAAATCTATATGTTTTATTTGAAATTTTGTTCTCTCTGCGTCAACTTTCGCCGAAAATGCCAATAATAACATTTTCACCACTTTTACTACCCCCACCCCTAATCAACCCCACCACACCCCTGCTCACGCCTTTTCTACTTTGATTATGAGCTACTTTAAAATTTACAATTTTCCAAGTGCTGTTAACCATTTTCTTGATTTTTCCTTAAAATAAGTTAATTTTCCTGAACTATAAGGTAAAAATTCAAATATAGTATTGGAATGAGGAAATTGCAATAAATGTATTGCAAGTGTCGTAAATCGAGAAGTCACTGTCGAGAATTCCAATACTTGTATTAGAGTGTTTCTAAGACGAAAATTGTGCGCAAGGAAATCACGAAATTAATGGAATTCAAAGAATTCACAAAATTCACCGAATTCAAGAAATTCCCGGAATTTAAGGAATTCTCGAAATTAATTTATTTTTCGGAATTCATGACACTTTATGAATTTTCTGATTACATGGAAAGAGAGGAATTCACCAAATCCATGGAGTTCACGACATTAAAGAAATTCAGATTAGTCACGGAATTCGCGGGATTCATGAAATTCAAGGAACTCACGAAATTTATTATATTCACGAAATATAGGGAATCCAAGGAATTTACGGTTTTCATGCAATTTAAGGAATTCGGATAATTCACATAATTCAAGAATTTCACAGAATTTATTGAATTCAGAAAATTAAAGGCATTCGTGAAATTTGCGGCATTTATGAAATTCACGAAATTAATGGAATTCATGGAATTCGTGGAATTCACGGAATTCATTCAATTCTAGAAATTCACGCAATTTAGGGATTTAGTGAAATTTTCGGATTTCATGGAATTTACGGAATTCGTGGGATGCATGGAATTAATGGGACCATGGGATTCATACGATTAATTTAATTTTCAAAATTTATTGTATTTAAGGGATTCACGGTATTAATGGAATTCAAGAAATTCATGTGATCTATGGAATTAACGGAATCTATAGAATTCATGGAATTTTTGAAATTCATGGAAGTTAAAGAATTCAAGGAATTCAAGGAATTCATGAAAGTTCATAAATCCCATAAATTCTTTGAATTCTGTGATTTAATTGAATTTGCTTAAATCAATAAATCATTAAATCGTGAATTTCATGAATTCTTTAAATTCTGTAAAATCTATAAATTTCGTGATTTCCATGAATTCCGCGCATTTCATGACTTTCGTAAATTCCATCATTTCTGTGAATTCCTTAAATTCCATAAATTCTTGAATAATATGCATTCCGTGAACTCCATGAATTCCTTAATTTCGGCGAATTCTTTGTATTCAGTAGATTTCATTAATTTCGTACATTATTTGAATTCTGTGATTTAATTGAATTTCATTAAATCGTGAATTCTGTAAATTCCTTAAATTCCGCAAAATCCACAAATTTTGTGATTTCCATGAGTTCCGCGTATTCCGCGACTTTCGTAATCTCGTGAATTCTTTGAATTCCGAAATTTTGTGAATTCAATTAAATGCGTGCATTTTGTAAATTGCGTGAATTCTCTGATTCTGTTGAAGTACGTGAGTTCCTTCATTTTCGTAATTCATTCAATCCCGTGGAATCCGTGAATTCGTTCAATTCCATGAAATTCGTGAAATACTTGAATTATTTGAATTATGCGAATCCGTGAATTTCGGAATTTCGTGAATTCCAGAAATTCCGTACACTCCTAATTCTGGAAATTCCATTACTTCTTTGAATCTCGTAAATTCCTTGTTTTCCGTGCATACCCTGCATTCCTAAAATTTCGTGAATTGCGTGAATTTCACGAATCACATTAATTTCATGAAATCTGCGAATTCCGGGCATTATAAGAATTCCGTGAATTCCTTGAATACCGTAAATTCTTTTAATTTTTCAAATTTCATGAATTCCCTAAATTCCATGAATACGCGCGTCATATACGCATTTGGAAACTACAGTGCAGTCCCGCAAGAAAAGTACGATAAAAAAGGGCAGTATCCGCGGCGGTTCATTTTCTCGTTTGCTTCAGCCATTTCCAGTCAGTGGTAAAAATGTCGTAGTACATTTGCTTCAGTTCGCTTTCGCTTACTCAGCGTTTAGATTATGCGTTGCGTAACCAGGTGTAATAATCAGGCGTTACGAAAATATTGAAGGAAAACAAGAGGAAGCGTTTATATTTCGAAGAGACATATAAGCTTTTAAACTAAGTAAAATCAGGTTCCTCAAAACAGTATATTTTGCAGGATTTTTTTTTTACCGGGAAATTTACTAATCTTTGGAAGAAAAATCTGTTCCATTTCGATATTAACAGCTTTTAAAATAGTGAGTTGAATTGTAATCTTTTTCAATTATGATACCATCCACTTTACAATGCGTAATTCGAAATCTTTTAAATAAAAAATTGTCAATTTCATATTTTTATATCTAAGCTAACATTTTTAATTTATAGAATCTCTAAATTTCTTAAGATTTCGAAATAAAATTATAAAGCTTTTCAAGGATTTTTTAACTATTTGCAATAAAAGAATTTAACTTCTAATTTACGAAGTGTTCAGTTAAAAAAATTCAATTGTTTAATTTCCAATTTTTCCAGCTAAAAATTCTAAATTTGCAGTTTATCTGCATTTCATTTAAACTTGTTTAATTGGAAAGTGATATTACTTTTCCTTTTATACGTGTAAGTATTGAGCATTAATTATTATTAATATTAATCTTGGTCGAGTGGCGTATTTATTATCATTAGTTAATTAATTTTTAATTATATTAAAAAAATTTAATTTGTTTAAATAATTATTTTTTGCAAATTTGTTTTTCCCCTAAAAATGGTTACTATTAGTCTAGTGGAATATTAATTAACATTGGTTTATTAATTTAGTATTGTTTAAACAGATAGAACTTTTTGTAATATTTTTTTTCAATTATTTTTTTCCATTAAAAATTATTACTATTCCAGCGAAAAAAACACCAGAATACAGTGCATGAAAGGTCGACTTTATGAATTAACATTTTTTGTATTAAGGATAGTTTTCAGGTTCACGTGGGTCTGTGTTAGGTTTGTCAAATCCATATGTGTGATACATGCAATTCTGGATTAGATAATTCTCTACAAGCTCCTATACTTTCCCGTAAAATTTTTCCAAACCCTAAGCAATTATTCGAAAAACTCAGAAAAGTGATTTTCCTCATGCATTTCACATGGGAAACTTCAAGTCAAAACGGGCACCTGTAGAAATAAAAAAAAAATTTAGTTGCGATTTTTTTTTGAGATTTGAAATAAAATAGGGGGGGGGGGGGATCTTTGCCCTCATAAAAAAAGCATTTTCGAGCCACCCTAATTTACGGCATTATGTATTGTAGCATTAACTTACGTTTAGGAAATAAGCTTTCAATAAATATAGTGGAAGTTTGCAATAGAAATGTTTAACCGCGTAATTATAATGACGATTGATTCACAGAAGACAACCCATAATAATCAATAATTAAATATTTGTATTCAATCGATGAATAATTTCGCTAATTTCCAAGCGATCTGTAATTCTAATTTTTTGAGGAAGATTAACAAAACAAATGCATGATAAACTGAATGTTTCAATGGATATCCATATTTTATTAAACATAATCAATTAACAATTTAGAATTACAATGTTAGAACTATAGGTTAAAGAATTATAACTATTATGCTGCATTCCTCAGATGTACAATTTATTTCCACAGACGCACGTGCATGTAGGTAGACATTAAAAACATTGAGGAATATTATGTGATACACAAATTCACTTTAAATTATTTAATTAATTTGAATAAGACAAAGAAACTGATTTAATTTAAGGGCTTGAGCAGTGCGAAAGGAAAATATTTTTTTCTGTGAATATTATTTAAAGTTTTTATGTAATACACAATTTACCACCCAGAAAGGGCAAAAAGTAGCACGACGTATCATTCCAACAAGGTTAAAGTTATAGTTTGGCCCTGAGAAAAAAAAGCGCAAGCTTCTACCCAAGGGAACTTTTGAATTTTGAGGAAGGAGTTGTACATGTAAACCAATCGCTCCATGTCTTGCAATAAAAACCTCGTATTCCTGAATTTTAAAATTATAATGATCATAGACAGTTTTCAGGTATGCAACCAAAATATGTTTATCATGCATTTCGACAGCAACGTGCTCTTCATTTTCGATGAGTGGTGTAGTTTGAAGAATCCCAGTAAGAACGTGATCACCTGGCTTTCGAACAAAAATGCGGGTTCCCGACAGATCAATATCTTCATATTTGGTTTGGGACTCGGTATGAACATTTCGTAAACTCAATTCTTGGATTATGGATGCACCATCTATTATTGTATCAAAAATAAAAATTTGTATAGCTTTTTTTTTTTAAAGGTACCATGGGTAATTAAATAACACACGGCCACAAAAAAAATGAGTGAAGGGTTTCTTAAAACAGACGAAGTGGATTATATGTTTTTTGGGTCGATGAAACCGAATCTGAAACCTGTTTTGCCCAATCACGTTAGCGTTTTTTTTGCTATGCTCAAAAATATCTTGACAATATAAAACCCAACAATGCCAACCCTCAAGCCATATAACCCATACCTTCATTGCTCAATAACCTTGAGACTGATAAACTATAAATCTAAAAGCCTATACGTCCATCACTTCATAACTTGAAAGCCCATAAGCTATAATACCCTGAACTCCCATGACCCTCTACCCGCAACAATCTAACCTCCACTCATCCAAAACCTCACAACCCTATAAACCTAAAATTCCATAACCCTACAACTTTTTAGCCGATTTTAGTGAAGAGTAGGGTGAAAGATTCCACCAGGATTTAAAAGATATTGAAAAGAGATATCAAAGTGTTTGGGATAGCCCTATGTTGGCAGACTACTGTTCGTCTTTGAAGAGAGACACTTCAAACAAACACAAGAGAAAAGCGCTAGAAAGTTCATTTACAAATAAAAGAACGCGTTATCATTCTAAAATTAGAAACACATGTAATGGCTACCTGCAAAGTTGTAAAGCGTTTTCAAAACTATGAGAGGCGAGGGGATTCACGTAAATCAAGCACCCTAAAGGAAACTGAATCCTGCTGCGTTCACGTCCTTCCTGTATATCGCTAAATGTAGGTTATTACGATGTAGGAAATCTTGACCTTATTAAATATTTGATTTTTAGTTTTGTAGAACCAAAGTTTATGAGAAATAAGATCAAATAAGGCTCTTCGAGAATTTTGAGAGGCAAGGGGATGCACGTAAATCAAGCACACCAAAGCAAACAGAAGCCTGCTGCTTCGACGTCGCTGTTCCTGTACATCGCAAAATATAGGTTATTACGATGCAGAAAATCTTGACCAGATTAAGTATTTGAATTTTAGTCTTGGGGACCCAAAGTTGATGACAAATATGATTAAATAAAGCTCTTTAAGAATTTCGAGAGACGAGGGGACTCACGTAAATCAAGCACCCCAAATTTAACAGAAGCCTGCTGCGGTCACGGCCTTCCTGTATATCGCTAAATATATTGTAGGTTATTACGATGTAGGTAATCTTGACCTTATTAAGTATTTGATTTTTAGTTTTGCAGACCCAAAGTTTATGAGAAATTAAATCAAATAAAGCTTTTCGAGAATTGTGAGAGGCAAGGGGACGCACGTAAATGAAGCACCCCAAAGAAAACAGAAGCTTGCGGCGTTCACTTCTTTCCTGTATATCGCTAAATGCAGGTTATCACGATGCAGGAAATCTGGACCTTATTGAGTATTAGAAGTTTGGGTTTAGAGACCCAAGGTTTATGAGAAATAAGATTGAATTAAGCTCCTTAAAAATTGTGAGAGGCTAACGGAACTCACGTAAATCAAGCAGCCTAAAGCAAACAGAAGCCTGCTGCATCCACGTCGTTATTCCTGTATATCGCTAAATAAGTGTTATTACGATGTAGGAAATCTTAACCTCATTAACTATTTGAATTTTAGTTTTTGAGACCCAAAGTATATGCAAAGTAAGAATGAATAAAGCTCTTTAAGGATTGTGGGAGGTTAGGGGACTCACGTTAACCAAGCACCCTCAAGGGAACAGAAGCTTGCTGCGTCTACGTCGTTGTTCCTGGGTATCGCTAAATGTAAGTTATTACGATGCAGGAAATGTTGACCTTATTGAGTACTCAAATTTTAGTTCTGGAGATCCAAAGTTTATGAGAAATAAGATAAAATATTTCGTTCAAACTTTTTGCAAAACAAGAATTAAATCTCTAATATAAGGTTTGATTGTAGCTTTCTGAGATAACAGGCTTTTAAAGACTCACTTGTAAGTATTTTTCTTGTTACGGTTATGGGTCTATCAGATTGTGGATTTTTTGGATTATACGACTATTGGGTTTTGAGTTTATAAATTCTATATGATAAATTTCCATAAATTACCCCAAAATTTTATTATCTGCAAACAAAATCGTGCATGTGTCACAAAAAATATATTTTATGAATGTTCGGAAATGCTGCCAAGTTATAAAATATTTTTAATATATTCAATACCTCTCAAATTCTTGAAATTAATTTTAGCTGACTCGAATTTTTCCCTAAAATTTAAAAAAATAATTTCAAATTTAAAAAATTGCCTTACAGTTTTCCGAATTTCCCGAAGAATTTTATTAAAATTGATTTATTTACTTAAAACCTTTCGATTTTTTTTTATTTAAGAGCATGTGATACTTTGCCACATGCGTATTTAGTTTTCCACACTTTCATCCACAATTTTGTATTTTTCTGAAAAATGTTAGTGTGCAAACGTTTGCATTTGTAACGCCTGGATTTTTGTATGTTTATGAACTCTAACACAAATCTGCATTTTTTTAAATCTTATACATTTTAAAAATCTTCTTTATTCTTTTAAATCTTCGCAATATTTATGGAATTTATTTTTTTATTTTTGAATGTCACCAAATTGATACATTTTGCTTTAAAATCTTCCGACTCTTTTTCGAAATTTAAGGACATATTTTTCAATTTTTTGAAATCTTTTTCCATTTTCTCTTAAAGTTAATTTTTCAAATTAAAAACCCTAAAGAAATTCTTTTAGGAACCTAAAGAATTTTTGTCATTATCCTGAATTTTTACAAAAGTTCTAAAATATCTTATAAGTATTTATTGTTTTTGAGTCGTTTAAAAAATTTAAGTATCTCTTAAATTTACCCAAATTTGTTATACAATTATATATTATGGCCAAAATTTGGTTTAAAATCTTTCACACTCTGTTTTAAAATTAAGCAAATAATTTGAAACGCTTTGTAGTCTTATTCAATGTGCTTTTAGAACCTATTAGTAGAAAAATCATTTGAAATTTACCCATGAATCTTAAGAATATATTTCTCATTCTGTTGAGGCCCTTCAAAATTGAATTTACCTTAATTTTATTTAAATCCTGAAAAATTGAAAGAATTGTCTTAAAGTCTGCTATATTTTTTCAAAACATTTTCAAGTCCTTAGGAGTTAAAGTCATTCTTTCAAAATTAAAAATTAACTTTATAAAAATTTTCTAATAAATCTCTTTAAAAATGTTAAGTGGTCTCGTATGGTTTTTATTTTATTCGTGAAATTGTCATTATAAATAAAGAAGTTAAATTTTTAGACAGAACACTAGGTACAATAAGATTCTTAATAATAATAATAATAATAATGTTTGTGAATTAGACCGGAAACTTGCTTTCAACTTTTTTTTCTCTCGAGCAACGTGATGGAAATGTTTTCGCTGAAGCTGTGAGAGCTTTAACAAAAGAGAATTAACAAAGACTAAATTTCAAGTATTGATCGTTTAACTTTTAATTTCAAAAGTTCTGTGAAAAAATTCGGGGGGTTTACAATGACCAAGCGCGCAGCGTAAGGTAAATACATTACCGAGCGCGAGATACAACAGGTGCGCGCCCCAGGCGCGCTCAAATTTCAGAGCGAAGTGAGCCGTGCGCGATGAGCATTAAATGAAAGGCTATGTGAAAGAAATCTTGCATCCGAAAGATTTTTCAAAATTTTCTAAATTGCACAAGTTCCGCCATATTGAATTTCGGACTTACATTTTTTTATCAATATTTCTAGAAACAATGATTGTATTTGGACTGAAACTAGACACATTAAATCGATTTTCTTACATAAATTTCAAAGGATCTGGTAATTATTAAGTTTAAAACTGTACGTATTTTGCAAACATATTATTTTAGATTCGTTAAGATATAAACAACAACATTTTTAATTAACTTCGTAGTGATACATCATATTATAAAATAGATTTTAAAAATAGATGGATATTTGTGATACAAGGACCCTAAAGTGAAACTATTTTGGCTAACAAGGAACCCTTACAAGGTGTTCGCCTCCAATTTTCTTGAAATTTCAATATGTTGTAGGGTACGAAGAAGTAAGAAATAAGCAATTTTTTTTATCGGCGGAAAAACGATTCTAAGGGGTGAAACTGACCCTCGAAGTTCACCCTAAAAATCGAATTTTTTTCATGTCTCAACAAAAAATTTGAATATTGATATCATTTCAACGGCAACATATTCGGCATGAAATGCCCATTCTTTGACAATCATTTTTAAGTTAAGGGGTTGCAACCCTTAATTTTTTTAAAGAAAAATTCCCTTTTTTGTGGATTTTTCTTTTATCAATAACTGATTTTCCTCACAAAAATGTGAGGAATTATGTTTATGTTATTTTATTCTTAAAAAATTAATCAAGTGATACAACGTTAATAGATTCTTTCAAAGCAATATATCTGATTAACATAAGCTAGTTTTAAGGAAGACTTACATGTACACTCACGGTACATAATTTGTACAGTAAAGAAAATCTACGAAATAATGTTTAAGGCATAAGAATTTTCGACACCATGCACATCTAATAATAGCAACATTCGTACATCCAGGAATCTCGCATAAAGCTTGGTCTGACTGCGTAAATACAAATTCAACAGGATTTTCGAAATGTTTAGGTTTTTTATCTATATATCCACTCTTAAACCAAAAATATTCGAAAAGATTTACATATCTAGGCGATGACAGTTGATTGTGAGTGAGCGAATGTAACTTGATGACACTGTTTCTCATATGTAAATTTAGGTCGCCATTTAATAGTATAAAACTGTCGGAAAAATGTCTCACAAAATTTTTCCATATTCTGAAGCCGAATACGTCCAAAGGTTGAATTTTTCCCGTCGTACCTTTAGGTATCTTTAATAAATG
>NC_046657.1:144614233-144616283 GCF_010883055.1 Belonocnema kinseyi
TTTTTTCAGTATTTTTGCTGCTGCATGTTTCGCCTTGATTTTCCTATTTACGGTGTCCATAGCTTCCTGCTTTTCTTTTTTATTCAATTCAGCCTTGTTTTTTGCTGTTGCTGCTGATGTTGCTGCTGCCAATCTACTTCACTGGGCATCTCTTTATTACTTTCGAGATTCACCTCAAGAATTGACTGTTGTTCTTTTTTTTTATTTAGGGTCTTTACTTTTTTCACTCGTGGTTCACGTTCCACCGAACCTGTATCCATCTCATCATTATTAATGAAGTATATCTTCTGGGTTAGCAATTTTTGTACTTCCTTTTCTTTATTCTGGTGGACTACATTTTTTTTCATTTTTTCTAGGCATCTTTTTGTGGATTTTTAGTTTATGAAAAATCATTAGTTGCCCGTTTCCTCTTATTTTCAATACCTGCGTAGGCTTTGAGGATAGATGGCGTTTCAGTTGCGATGCATAATTGGTTCAAAAAAAGTATCAAATTATTTTTTGAAAAGTATCAAAATCATTAAAATTTTAATTTGAAAAATTTTGATTTTTTAAAATCAAGCAATAATAAAAAGTAGAAGAATAAATAATATCTTCATTCTTTACTCACCTATTGTTTTTTTTCCATTGTCACTAGAGACATCCAGTAAATGCTTCATTTTGAGGGCTGCTGGGATGCAGCGAACAAAAACCTCCTTGTTCTAAGCATCCTTTGTCTCATTAATAAGCTTCTCTAAGGCAGCAGACGAAGTACAGTCCCTAAGGTGTGCCTCCAAGCTATTCATTGCAGCTAGACTTACTGATTGCATCAACTGCAATCATAGCATTGTTTAATTCACTGTCACACTTTTTAAAAAATTTAATTCAAATTTAAACCAAATGAACTTCACTAACTTTTTGGTAATAATCACTTTTATTGCAATTTTGAATTTGGGACACTTCACTGACTTTTCTTATGAATCACTATTAATATAAATTAAACGTGAGAATAAAAAAATTTCATAAAAAACTCGCTTGATTAGCCTGGACTGATTTTTCTTAGGAAACTGTGACTTTCTTGTAAGCAAAATTGGTCCATCCCCTCTCTTTGTTCTAGAGTAACTATTTCAATAGTCTTGGAAGGATTAGTTGTTCGTAAACTTCTATCCATCAGTAAAATTAGAAGTTCCCCCCTACTTCTATGGACATCCCCCTACTATCTATTAACCTATCATATTACAAAAACACTATATGAAGCGTGTTCAGACATGCTTGTACTTCCAACCCATCACCGTATAACGGTTCCTTTTGATACATAAGCTGCGTCTATGGCTGTCCGTTTATTAGACAACGTTGGACAACCTAACAGCTTATCTTAATTACACTGAACGCTCTCAATCATTCCTACAGCAAGAATGTGATTATTGGATTAGAACTACAGATCACACGGAGCCCCTTGAGATAAATGACTACAAAGTGATATTTACAATATGTTTTTGGGAAAAGACCATTCGTTTTGACAGTATACCTGGACCTACTGTAGACCCGAGGCAAAATCCTAATACGCGGCAAATCCTCCCTGCATACTCTGTCACAAAAAATAGAGTTCTGCGCTAGGTTAGAGAGCTTTTCAGTCCTCGTTTTCCCTCGAAAACACTCGAAGATTCCAAATTCGGAAATAAGTGGGCTTGCGCGACAATTAGAGAGGCTTTGGCGAGCGCTTGAGAAACATTAAATATTTGTTTAAAACCTTGCTGCGTGCTCGCTCAATATTCTAAAATCATCGTCGCCAACTCGGTTTGACTGAGCATGGAGGGAGTCTTAGGATACCGCAAAAGTCTCTTTAATGCTCGCGGAAGCCTGCTTCTTTTCAAATTCGCAATTTTCGAGCGTTTTCGAGGAAAAACGAGGACTGAAAAGCTCTCTCCAACCTCGCGCAGAACTCTATTTTTCGTGACAGAGCATGCACCTAGGAACCGGTATTGCCATTTAGCGGCCAGTAGGCACACTTGTAGGCACTGTCGGAACTTACCATTTGTGCTAATTGGCGTATTGTCATCTGTCAACAATATCC
>NC_046657.1:144616383-144623574 GCF_010883055.1 Belonocnema kinseyi
CAGTGGAACTCTAACAATAATCTCTGCACCGGCCGACTAATTTTGACAAGAAGCGCGATAACATATGGCCTTGCAGAGAAACGATAGCGGGAATCTCCCACTGACAGCTGATCAATGAGGTGCTTTTTCATTGTCAATGTGTAATTTCTACATTATATCGGAATTACAAAACCAAACTCAACTCGTCATAGAATTGAGATTCCATGCCAAATAGTTTTTTTTAGTTAACTTTGAAATTGCCGGAGTTTAAGGGTGAAATACCCTTAAACTTACAATCAGTTCTACAAATGAAAATCACGTAACACGCCAACACTAATTTTTTATTTTATAGTTAAATAAAGAAACGTAGTTTCCAATGGACCCGAAACAAATTTTTATACCAGAAAATCAACAAAAAAAAGGAATTTTTCTTAAAAAAAAATGGAGGGTTGCAAACCCTTAATCAAAAATAATTGTCAAAGAATGGGAATTTGATGCCGAATATTTTGCCGTTGAAACGATATCAATATTCAAATTTTTTGTCGAGATATAAAAAAAATTCGATTTTTGAGGGTGAACTTCGAGGGTCGATTTCACCTCTTAGAATCGTTTTTCCGCCGATAAAAAAAATTACTTATTACTTACTTTTTCGTACCCTACAACATATTGAAATTTCAAGAAAATTAGAGGCGGATACCTTGTAAGGGTTCCAAGTAAGTGTGAAAGTTGCAGTACGAGAGGGAGTCGAGGCGTAGCCGAGACGAGACAAGTACTTCAATTCACATGAGGCAAAGTTCCACTCAGGGGCCGAGCCTCACATACTATTTTTTATCACAGCAGTCAATGACAAGTGCAAATAGGTTGCCCAGAGTTATAATCTAAAAACCCATGAGGGAATCCAATCCAATTTAATCTAATACAATTCAATTCCTTTCAATCCAATCCATTCTAATTTATTTCAATTAATTTCAATCCAATTCAGAACAATCCAATCTAATGCATTCCAATCAAATTCAATCCACTCTAAACCATCTCAATCGAATTCATTCCAGTTTAATAGAATCCAATTCAAGGCAATTCAATTCAATGGAATTCATTCAATTCATTTAAATCCCCTCCAATTCATTTAAATTTACTCCAAACCAATACAACGCAATACGATCCACTTCATTTAAATCCACTCGAATCCAATTCATTCTAAAATAATTCAATTGACTCTAAATAACCTCAATCCAAGTTAATCCAATCCACTTTAATCCAATTCATTTGAGTTTAATAGAATCCAATTTAATACAACCTAATTCAAAAAAATAAAATTATACATAATCAAATCCAATCCACTCCGATCCCATTCAATCCAAACCAATCGACTCTAATTTAATCCACTCTAATTCAATCCACTATATTTCAACCCACCCCACTCCAATCTATTCCAACCCAATTAATTCAAAACCACTGCAATCCAATCTTATCCAATTCCATCCAATGATCTTCAACCCAATGCAATCCAATCTAATCCACCTCAATCAAATTATTTCCAATCGACTCCAATCCAACTAATTCCAATTTTATAGAATCAAATTATATACAATCAAATCCAATTAATTTAAAACCATTTCAATTCATTCAACTCCATTCTAAACCAATTCAATTAAATTCAATCCATTCCGCTCTAATCCAATCCACTCCGATCCCAATTATTCCAAACGAATCTACTCTAATTAAATCCACTCTAATTGAATCCACTATAATCCAACCCACCCTACTATAATCCATTCCATCCCAATTCATTTAAAACCAGTGCAATCAGATCTTATGCAATGCGATCCAATGAATTCAAACCCAATTCAATCCACTCTAATCCGCTCAATCTATTTGATTCCAATTCACTCCAATCCAATTTATTACAATTTTATAGAATCCAATTCAATATAATCCAATTCAATTAATTTAAATTCATCCCAAATCATTCAAATTTTCTCCAAACAAATTCAATGCAATCCAATCAACTCTATTTCAATTCAATCTAATCCAATTCATTCCAGCCCAATTCCTTTCACTTCAATCCAGCTCAATCTAATTTATTTCAATCCACTTCAATCCAATCCATTCTAATTTAATATAAATCCAATTCAATTAAATTCATTTCAATTAAATAGATTCCAATTCAATACAATCCAATCCAATTAATTTAAATGCATTCGAAATCATTCGAATTCTCTCCAAACGAATTTAATGCAATCCTATCAACTCCATTTCATTTCACTCCAATCCAATTCATTCTAACCCAATTCAATCCCCTAGAATACACCTCAGTACAATATATTCCAGTCCAATCCAATACGCTCCAATCCAATTTTTCCCAATTTAATATAAAACCAATTTAATACAATCTAATTCTATACAATCCAATGAGTTGTTATTCTAAAAGCAGGATCTTTTGGCGTGAGATTGGAATTTTCGATTTTTTCTTATAAATTGCGATAAATAAATTAAAAACGAGGATTTTTGTTAAAAAATAATACAAAGAAATAATGTACGGATTTTTAAACGCTAAATTCCTGCAAAAGCTTTTCAGCATATTTTTTATTGGCTTCAAATCTGCATTTTCGAATTTCTGCCCAGAACATTCGATAAATAGAACCATAATAATGAGTCATTTTAAAAATTGGTTAAACGAAATGTTATAGGACTTTTCAAAAATTATAATTACTCTTCAGGACTTTTGTTCATATTTTAGGTCGTTTGGTTCGAAATTTAAATGTCGTTGTGCCAAATTTCTGCAATTGTATTACTTTCTTAATAATAAATTATGAGAATATAATAAATTATAAAAAATTTGTATCTCTTTTTCTGGTGAAAAACTTTTTTCTGGAAATTTTTATTTGTACCTTTTGTCCTTTTTATATAAATTCTTCATTATCAAATTAAATGCTATTTTCATGATCAAAACTAAAAGTATGCGTTCTGTCAAAACTGAATCACACACAAAAAAATCTTTTTTCGTACCTGCACAGTTTTACCACAAAATGGAATTTTGATTATTTTTTGTTCGACCAAAATTTGAATTTTCGATTTTTCAAGAAAAACGGAAAATTTATTATGATAATTTTATAGAGTGCGCCAAATCTGGATTTTATCTGTTCATTTTATCGGAAGTTATCGTGTTTACGGATGGGCGGACAAACAGAACAATTTTCTACAAAATACACGAATTGTTTACTAAGAACTTGAATTCTCTATGTGTCACGGAAAAATAAATTTTTTTATTTTTCATTCTCTTTTTTACTGTTAAAATTTGAATTTTTCACTAAAAATCAAAAAGTTGTTATGAGAATCTTGTAGGGCGTTCAAAAAGCCACTTCTTGGTTCACATAAACTGCGCTTGCGTCGCGCCGGCAACCCGATTGTTTACTGTTATCGCGCGCATTTTAAATTATATAAATATTCAAATTTAATATTAATCAAATGATGTTTGGCAAATGCATCAAAAATAATTTTTTAATCCTAAAATTCTGACTTCAGGAGAAATAAAATTCTGAATTTATTTTTGTTAATTTTACTAAATTCATTTCATATCACAAAATGAATGGGAATAAAAAGAAACAATTAAGGTACTCAAAAGAGACTAAATTATTCATTGCGATAACAAATATGTTATTACTCTGAACTCAGAATTCAAAACGTCTTTTTAATAAAATCAAATTATTTTTATATATCACTTTAAAATCTTATTTTAGGATTAAAAAATTAGTTTTTCTGCATTTCCCCATCATTTGAATACTAATTATTAAATTTTAATATTTACACTATTGAAAATCAGCGCGCAAGCAGTAACCAATCCAGGCGTACCGGCGCGACACACAGTGGGAACCAAATGACTTTTTTTGTACAGAATAACTTATAGCCTACAAACATTGACTGATTTAGACAACAAAAATTAGAAAAAAAAGCTTATAAGATTTCTAAGTGAGTTGTGAAGCCTGATTTGTAAATTAGACTTTCAGTTTTTTATAAATAATCAAATATGACGGAAATTTTTTCTTGAGATTACTAGTGTTAATAATATAATCAATTTTTATAAACAAATTTAATAAACAAATGCATTAATCAGGAATTTGCAACAGAAAAATGGTTTTTCTTTCAATTTCATTTTATTAAATTAAGGGCATTATGCTAATTTAAAAAAATTTCATAATATAGGATTTTCTTAAACAAATGAAATAAAAAAATGCATTCTTAGGGCATTCGGCAGCAAAAAATACATTTTTTCAATGCCACTCTTTTCAGTTTAAAACGTCATAACAATTTTGGTAACATGCATAACTAATTAATAAAATTGATGATTTTTTCCTACAAAAATAATTAACAAAAACATTTTTTAAGCATTTGTCGACGGAAAAATTCTTCTTTTCGATCTTGTTTATTTAAATTGTTTTCAAAAAATCATAAAATTTATCAACTATCTATGAATGTTGAAGAAATCGTCATGACATTCCCAACTGAAATGACTGGCATGAAAAAAACGAATTTTTTTGCCGATAAATGTCGCAATAATGTATCTATTCAGAATGACTGAATAATGCATTTGTTTATTAAATTTGTTTATAATATTGCAAATAACAATTTCAACAATAATTTCTTTATTATTATATTGATTTTATTCAAATTTCTTGCAAAATAACTTTAAAAAAACGAAAAATTATGGAAAATCGTAAAAAAACATTTTTTGAACCAATAATGTGCTTATAAATTTTTTTGCTTATTATATAATATTGAAATATCTTTAAATAATGTTACTTTATGAAACTTAGGTTATTTAAACAATTTTTATATTATTGCCGAGCACCGGCAACGCTAAATATAAAAAGGGATATTTTTTGTCATATTTGTTTAATTGTAAAAAAATTGAAAGCCTAATTTAAAAATTAGACTCGAAAACTCTCTGATATATCTTATCAGTTTTTTTTCCATTTTTTTGGTGTAAATCGGTCAATATATATAAAAAGTTTAATTTGACAGAAAAGTTGAATTTTGTTTTAAATATTATTTCTGCCCCCCCCCCCACACACACATCATCAAGTTGTTAACGTAGTTTATGGATAATCCTTTAATATGCATATGCAAAAGTAAAATACGACGAAAGCATCTCTAATAATTTCAAAAGTACAATTTTTTATGAAGGATTCTTGTAAATTTTTTTTACAATGATGGTTGAAACTATAAATAAATTTTCAGTAGGTCACATTTGAAAAAAATATTTATTGGATGTTAGAAAAAAAATAAGAAACAGACAGCTTACATCAAAGAATGCAAGTCATTCTGAAAGTAAAACGTCAAGAAAGAAATGTTATTTAAGTCAGGTGTTCCTGAAGTTGTCGTTTGGCTTTCAGGTCGCAAAATATTTTGATACGAGAAATCATTCATTCTTTGCAATAACAAAATTATTAATAGGTAAAAGAAAAAAAAATTTTTATCCGATTTGAGTTTAAACAAATGGACCAAATTTCAGAGAGATTAACTACTACTTTAGAAAAAACAAAAATAATAATATACGCAAATTTATTAAACAAATGCAATGGTAGTAATTCCTCGCGCTCAAGTCTTCCTTTTTTTGACAGAATTAATGAAAAATAGATCGTTAATAAGAAATTTATATAACCTGTTTTTAAGACATTTGTCAAGCGAAGAAACATGTTCATTGACAATAATTATTCATTGTTTAAATGAATTTCATAAACGTTTTTTTATGCAAAGGAAATTTGTAATTAATTAGCAAAATCACTCCCTTGTGATATCTCATTAACGAATAATAATCGGTTATTCAATAAATAGTTGTACAAATAAATTCACAGCGTGAAGTTTCGTTAACAAATTTATGTCATTTTTTTACAAAATCTACCGTCTATGATTCGTACAGGACACTATTAGAATGAAACTTGGACGAAAGAAAATATTTTAAATTGTTGACAATGTACTTTGATTATGTTATTTTATCAATTAGACACCGATTTTTTAAGAAATTATACTAAAAAATTCGAACTTCTGTTAACGTAACCATATGCAATAAAATGTTATTTGTTTATACATAAAAAATTATTGCTCTATTTTAAAATAAAATGAGTACATTTCCAAGTTATTTGGATATAGTTCCGTTCAAAAAACGAAATGTACGAGTGCTGATACGTTGGTCAGTGTTTTTTCTAAATATTTTTCATTGTAATTTGATAATAATTAAGATAAAAAAGACGAAAGAAATAAGAAAGAGAAGGGAGGGTATTTGGTTGGTTTCCTTCTCAGTTTTATTTCCACTTTTTTATTTTTGTTCAAAAACGAAATTTTTTATTTTCTCCTTTAGGAAAATTTAAATCTTTTTTTAAATTTCAATAAGAAATTTTTGGGTTGGTCGTCAAAATTTTGTTGTTGGATTCTCGGTTGTATTTTCTGGAATTCTGCAGAATTATTTGATCATTGGACGTTAGTAGTACCGGGCCACTATTGGTAGATTATCCCCTTCACTCTTCTTTTCCCCTTTCATCGCACTATCGCGCCGACGACCCCCTCCCCCTCCCCGCCCTGGTGGTTGGGACTTACCCCCAGCCTCTCGAACACTTGTTTGAAAGGTGATTAATGAGGGTATAACTCGACGACTGATCGAAAAGATGAAGGGATTTCAATTAACGATACTTGACCTTACGTTAGTCAAATTTAAATCTTATCTAGTTTTAGCCTATGTAAGTTCCTGAAAAGCATTTAAAAGTATTTTTTTAACTGAGGTTACTTATTGACCATCTCTCATGAGTAAATTGTTCTCAGAGATGTGCAAAATTAATTGCATTCTGTAACTAAAAAAAAACAGATTGTGAACGATATTTTTCCTAACTATAAAGATATAATTTCATGATATACGATGTCAAGATAATATTCATTAAATTTGGATGATAATCGTGCGTGAAGAATATCTTTGTGATGATTATTTTTCGCTTTTTTCATGACGATAAAAATAAATTGCAGAAATGGTTCGGGTCACTTTTCGAAAATGCAATGATCAGTTAGCAATGTTACAATTTCCTTTACGCAATATTCGACTAAGCCACACAAGGCTTTTAGGATAGTACCAGGTGTATACATATGAAACCGGTATTTTTTCAAGAAAAAAACACATTTATTTCAAGAGAATGATAACAAATATTTTATTCAAAGTATGCGCCC
>NC_046657.1:144623674-144626374 GCF_010883055.1 Belonocnema kinseyi
ATCTTCTGACTATTCCAATGACCCTAGAGTTAGACTCATAATTATCGACGATTTAATGAGGGAGTCTTCAAATTACATAGTAGTAGATCTATTAACCAAGGGAAGTTATAAAAAGCTTAGTGTAATTTTTATATCTCGAAATCTTTTTCATCAGGGCTATGGACAAAGAGATATTTCTCTAAATGCAAACTATATCGTTGCTTTCAAAAAAACTGGAGATCGTGCTCAAATCTAGCATCTAGCTTGGCAGGTTTGCCCTGAAAATTCCTGATTTATGGAAGAAGCCTATCATGATGCCACTTCTCAACCTCATGGTTATTCACTTCTTGATTTAAAAAAAATCCATCCCCGACAATTACCGATTTGGGGCAAGTATTTTTCCGCTTGACCCTTATCATTATGCTTACGTAACTGCCAAAGGTATAAAGAGAGTCACAGTGAGCGACTAGTACTAGTTGCACGATTGTAATGATGTCTTTGTCACCAAGACTCTGATCAACGACCTGCTTGACTTAAATCCTCGGATGCCCGACTCGCTAAATTTATTTGTCAGTGTGCTTTAAATACGTTTTTGGGAAACGTACCACTCAAGAAGCAAGAAAGATTGAAGTTAAAAAAAAAACTACTCCGTAAATTAGCTGAAACCCGTCGGACGTGGAAGAAGAAGAAAAACTTCACCGTGCCAAAACATGGATTTTTACCTCTTTAACTAGCACCAATCATTGGCGGTTTGATATGTAACTTGCTAAGTGGTTCTTCCTGAACAAAAAGGTAATTTTACCAGGAAGTATGAATCAAATGATTCACAAATGATGCCGTCAACACGGGGTATATCTACACAAACACCTGGCAATAACCCTGGTAGACTAGCCTCCGAAATGAGTCATATTTTATTTTCACTTTTATCAATGGATAAACGTGAAAAGTTCATCGTGCAGTATTACAAAATTTTTTCTTCTTTTCGATGAGGATATAATACAACGTATCGAGAATAATGACCAAAATAAACCCGTGCAGAAATCTCAATCTGGCCCCGATCGGGGCCAGACCAGTCCAGGTCGGGTCTCGATCGGGAATCCTGGTCGGGGCCAGACCACGCATGAAACACACGCCCAGGTCGGGGCCAGGTCGGGAAACCCGATCGGTGCTCGATCGGTACACGATGAGTCTCATTATAATCCATTCATGAATTTCACAAATGGAGTTTTAATATAAGTAAACATGAAACTATCGAATAGTCCTCTCCTTTCGAAGGCCACCTTAATATTTTGAATTTTAAAATTACGTTATTTTAAGTTAAAATTAACGTACTACAGGCACGAAAAGAAAAGGTTTCAGAATACAAAATTGAATTATGCTTTTGAAAATCGTAAAATTATTGTGGATGGTATCAGTTTCCAGGAAAGGGTTTGTTTTGTATAAAAAAAATTGATGATAACTAGAAATATTTTAAGCAACAATTTTAATTTCTTGAAAAAATGTTGCCTCTGAAACTTTTTAAAAAATTAGAAAAAGTTTTTCGCAAAAAAATTCCCTACAACTTGACATTTTCGAATGCTTCCAAAGAAAATCTTCGGGAAATAAACTATGATTTACGATCTATTAACATTTCACTGCAAATAAATTCAATTTTCTGTCAATTGCATTACTTCTTGAAAAATTCAAGAAGTTGGTTGTAGATAATATTTTGCCAAAAAATTGCGCCATCATTTATTAGATCGTTTTATATTTTTAAATCGGTTAAGAACAAATATAGACCAAACAACTTTTAAACAAAAATTAAAATTTTTGAATTAAATATTTCTGGTTGTTTTAAATATTATTTACAGAATATGCATTTAATTAATTTTTATTATTATTAGTTCATTTCGACCTATCGGACATTTTTATAAGTTGAAATTGCATTGTTTACAATAAAAAAGAAAAAAAACTTCGTTTACCATTTTAAACTTCGCGCGAAACCAATTAGATGCCGAATGCGACGCATGCGCAGTTGAGTAACTAGTTCTTGCTGGAATGTTATGAAAATTTGTCCTTAATGTATTTCTGTATTAAATTTATTATTAATACAGAATCAAAGTATCAATAACATAATCGATTGAGCCTGCAGAGTGTAATTACTTACACTCATCTTCCTTGCACAGGTTTCGAGGTCTACTGACTGGTGTTTGGTGCCTCTGAACACGTGGCTTACTCGCCTTATGCATTTATAAACATTACTAGAATATTTTAAACAAGTATTATGTATACAAATTTCACTGCACTACCAGAAAGAAACAAGCAGCACTAGTTCTTCGAGATCATGGAGATGGCGTTTCAGTAGGAAATCGGTCTGGCCCGGTCAGGCCCAGGTATGGAACACACGGTTCTACCGATCAGGGCCAGATCGGTATTACGTTTAAAATCGGGCGACCTCTGCACGGGAAGCTGCAGACAATCAATCAACTGATGGAGAATTTCTACCTGCAGAAACCATCAAAGTGTCAGTAACCAAAACTTTTCAGTCAAACAGTACCTTATTACTCAATTATTTAAGAAGGCCGAATATCAACAGCAGAATAAAATAGGATAAAAATGGTTTAGTTTTCATTGAATTAAAACGTATTGAAGATTCAAATATTACAGATCTTATTAACGATGCATCAAGACATAGAAAAAGATTCGTTCCGGCTGGTAGAAATAAGTTTGCTCACATCCTTC
>NC_046657.1:144626474-144664469 GCF_010883055.1 Belonocnema kinseyi
ACTGAATGTTAAATCAAAAAGCATGAAAGAGGGAGCTCTTCTTAATATTTTGACATCAAAATCATGTCGATACACCTTACCGACTGCGAGTAAAGCCACCCAAGCTTTAACTTGACAGACTGTATTAAAGTTAAATATGACTAATTGAAAAACCGCTACGTGCGCATACAAAAACAGTGTGCAAAATTATGTCAGGTGACTGATCAACATTTCCTGGTATTTAGTGATAAGTTGTCACGTATTCTTGTTTTTGCACCAGATTATCTACTTCCATTTGGAAATAATAAGTATCCTGCTAGACATCCACCTAGTTTAGCTAGCGGCCTTTTGGGTAAATTATTTCTTTACTGTAATATTTGTGAACCTCGAGTTACTGGTAATGTGAAAGCACCACTCTTGCCTACTGTTTCTGTAGATTGTGTATTGTGTATTGTGTATTGTGTATTGTGTGTATTGACCAGATAGAGATAAGAAAGAAAGAAATATTGAATCAATACGTCTAATATTACGCCTTACAAGCAGGTCATGATGGAGGGATTCCCCACATTTATATTGGCACACCATGTCAATAAGGTCATGGTATTGGAAGCTTTCTCGGCGGTCTATTTCGGCGTGTTCTTCCTTTCTTGACTAGAAGAGCCAAGTTGTCGGAAGAGAAGCTGATAGAACTGGCATGAATGTTATAGATGATTTGGATGCTATTATTCCGATCAAAAACTTATTTAGAAATTGCTTTGGGGAAACTGATGAGAGCTTGAAAAGGCGTGCTAGACTCGAGTGGCGGTACTGCGAAATTCAGTACTGCGAACACCCGCTATTCAGTACGTTTTCTCCCGATAGTGAGAGCGACGCTATAACCCCTTCACCGCCACTACTCATTTCTACATTTGAAAATTTTATCAAATGCACAATGCAATTTGTGATATCTTTTAACGTTTCCTTCGCTCTATTCATTTTGATAATAATTTTAATAATAACGATTCAAATTGTCACTACAAACTGTCAGGATGTAAACAGTTGACATTTGAACACAGTAAATAGTCCGTGGAGTGGGGTCCACTCATGTGTTCTCACTATTGAGGGCGGACCTGCGCTAAATGTTTGCAGTACCGCGACTCGAGTGTATTGAAAAAATTGAGAATATTATGAATGATTCTGGTTATAAGAACATTAGGAAGAAGCGAATGGTGCATTCAATTTCTAATCGTGGTGCACTTAAGTTCGTAAGCTGAAATCCCATTAATAAGAGAAAAAAGAAAACTTCCGAAAAAATAAAGAAGCGTGGCACGATGAAAAGCAAGAAAGCTACAAAGAATAAAAGAAGAACAAAGATTAGAAAAAAGCGTGTAAAATATAAAAATCGTAAGCATTTTATTGGTGACATATTTGGAAATTAATAGTGTATAAAATTCAAGCCCGAGAAAAAATATGCTTCTTAAAATGTCGTTTCTACATTCTCATTCTTGTGAGTGCTTAAAGCCTGAGTTCGATTTATTTCCCATACCTCGTACACAAACCTCGATAGAAAGCTCTCAATAGGTGCACTATAAACCGGTACCATATCTCACCAATTACTCGCCTATAGAATTTGTTGTCCCTGGTCATGGTGATGAATGCATTGATTTGACTCACACAATGCTGAATCTTAAGGGTGAAATTAATAACACCCCCTAGAGTTGTTGAAAATGCCGCATAGTTGGATAAAGTTGGTCCTAAGAACAATCTACAACATTCGTTAATCAATTAAGTGGATGTCCATTTTAATCGAAAAGTAGTATCTCCACTCAGTATCTCCACTCAGAGCTGGTAAATCTGTTGATCTTGTTTGACATCTGCACTGTGACGTTTTTAAACAAGACAAAATTCTTATCAATAATGTCAAATTGAGGCTTCGTCTAGCACGCTTAAAATATTTATTCTGTTTCGTCGATAGCACCAATGGCTACAATATGAATAATGAGAAAGCCTCACTAGTTGCACGGCGAGCAAAAATTAGTCCCGGCATTCTACTAGTTCATGCAAAAGCTCTACCTCATGGCATTGCAAAATACCCTATTACTCGTGTGAAGGTAAAATTTTTGTCTCTGCGCTAAGGCGTTTAATCTGAAACGCTTGATAATGTTATTCTCGGTCAAATGCCAAAGAGAATAATAATTGGGTGCGTGGACAATATTGCATTCAATGGAAATGGTAACAAAAATCCTTTTAATGTTCAAAATGATAAAACTAATCATGTGTCGCTTGATGGCGATGGTACTCAGATACCATCAGAACAACTACAGCCATCATTTGGGGATAAGAAGTTATATGTCGAAGCTTATCCTGCAGAAAACTGTCGGTTCGCATTTGATCTTACACCTGATCTCTCAGTAAACTGTTACTCTCACTGAAATCTTGTAATACATGGTAGTCTCAGAATTAAAGTGCGAATCGAGGGCGCATTGACTAGTACTATTAATTGTCTTATACATATATGCGGAATATGATAATGTTCTAGAAATCAACTCATCTAGACAGATGATTGTCGACTTTAGCGCTTGAGTGGGACTATTTCTACATCATTTTTATTTACTGATCTCCCAAATGAATTTCAACAACAAAATAACTAGCTTAGTGATCATCGTCATGGCATTGAGTTGTTTGAAGGAGATGTCCCAATGAATCTCCTTTACGCAGATCAACGCGACATTGCCTGAACTGCCAAACTAATGTAAACCAGGGGACATGAAAAAGCAGAGTTACTACAGAAAATTACAAGTAGACGAGTAATAAATTTGGAGGAACTAAAATGCCCATAGTTTGAAAAATTGTCACTCATAATATACGAGTTTTGTTTCTATCATGGTGAAAAAAGGAAACAATGTTTATGTTTTCTTTTAATAATGCACTCAGACTCAATAACTGGATCGAGAAGCAACAGACAGGTAATCTACTTTCATTATCCTATTTTAAAATACCCTACCAATATCTTCTAAAAAGTATGAACAGCTTACAAATTATAAAAGTACTTCGACTCACAAAATTTCGGACAGTCGGCATATACCCGGCAGATCATATCCCTAAACTTTGGATGAGATTATCTGCAATTGTGGCTAATTTTGATGAAGAACCGAAACCTGGAACTCATTGAATCGCCCTATATGTTGGAGATGGTGAAAAAGGTACCAAATTTGATAGCTAACTGTTTTCGCCTTTTATATCTAAACATCTTCTTCGTTTACGAGAAAATTGTACGTTCTACAGGTGGAACACAAAGAGACTACAAATTGCGACTTCAAATTTTTGTGGGCAATATTGCATTATGCAGCTCCATTGTATGTGTAATGGTTATTCTCTGTCATAATATTTCTCGAGTATCGAAACAGCGCATACGTGGCGGTAAATATTGTAAGCGCAAAGATCTTCCATCATGTACGCTAACTTGTTCCTCTGAATTGACCACACTTTCTTTATTCTAGAAATGTAACCTATTTTTTCCAAAAAAAAAAAATAGATTTCATATTAATTCCAATGTTCTTATGTTCATTTCACCGCCCTTAATACATTTCAGCCAACAAAATTTGTTTAGCTGCATAGTAAAATTTGAAAAATTTTCTTCCGACTATCAAGATTTCCATTTTATTTTTTTGTCGGTGTCCGATAGCGGTGAGAGTAGGTCTTACTAACAGGGAGGGAGAAGAGAAAAGTGGAGGGGGTAGTCTGGCCATTATGGTGCGGTACTACTGATGTTGAACAGGATTTTAATTTTGATTTTGAGCTTATTTAAATTTCTTTAATTTTGAGGTTTAGGTCAGTGTTCGTACCGAGTTTCAAGAACTCCTCTACGCATGCGTCGCGCTCGGTCTCTGATTCGTTGCTCTTCGCGCGCAATTTGAAATGCTAAAAAATAGCGTTTTTATTGTTTATTATGGGTAATGTCATTTCAACTCATATAAATGTTTATTAGACTGATATTAATGAATCTTGATCAAAATAAAAATTTATTAAATGAATACTGTGTTATGGTGGTTGTGTTATGGTTGTTTTTGCTAAACATATAAATTTTTCTATTACTTAATATAATTCTATTAAAAAACAAGATTGTCAATGAATTTTCATATTTAAATAAACTTTAAATAAGAAAGTTTTCGAATAAAGAAAAACATGCAAGAAAAACACAAGTGCGTACCAAAGGATATTTTTTATTTAAACAGTATGCACTTAATAAATTTTGATTTTTATCAAGATTCATTAATATCGGTCTAATAAACATTTATATAAGTTAAATTTATATTATTCATAATAAACAATAAAAATGTTATTTTTCAGCATTTCAAATTGCGCGCGAACAGCAACGAATCCGAGGTTGAGCCCGACGCATGCGTAGAAGAGTTCCGGCCCTCGTTAGGAGCACTGGTTTACACCTTGAAAATTGATGAAAATCTGTTATTGGCAGAGAATTTTGTACAAGAAAATATGATTGATTCATTTCAAAGTAACCCATTGTGTATTTTGCTCATAAAATTGTTAAGAAAATGAATAATAATTGTTATTTTAATAAAGTGCCATACATGTAAGATGTTTCCAAGAAATCTACAATTGATTCCAATGAAAAATAAAATCCGCCTGTTGGAAAAGTAAAGAAAAGTAGTATTTGCTTATCAATCTTTTTTAACAAATAAGAGTTGGTCTTAATTATTAAAATACGAACAGTATTTTTTTTTCTTCTTTTAAAGACAAAAAAAAGAAAATTCGCGTTTAGCGACCGTTGCGTACGAGAGATTTCAAATATCGCATTAGAAAACAAGAATTCAAAATGCCATTGCAAATATAGGGACAAAATTTTTTTTTGAAAGTATCCGAATTACATGAAAATCATTATTTTAGAATTTTTTAGTATGAAAACTCAATTGTTGTATTTAGAATAACTTTCTGAAATCCTGGTCGTTATCTTTAGTTGGCTACTTAAAATTTGGACTTTTTTATAAAGAACTTGTGAAACACATTAAGAACCTTATCAGTCAAAAAACTGTAATGAATTAAAAATGAGTTATTTTCAAAGACGAGGTTTTTGTTTCAGGGGTTTCTTCTAAAATCTTAATATATTTTTCGGCCACATCGTACTTATAGTAAGGTAATTATTAATATACTATTTTTTCTTATATATAATTGCTGTACACTTGATGTTTTTTTCTGAAATTTTTGACTTTGAATTGAGTTATGAACAACAAATAAGTGAACATTAGAAATAGTCAGTTTTTTAACAATCTCCTACTAGTTTATAAGTATAATTTTCTGAAATAAGACAGATATCTGTAAAATTGATATAATTGAGCGCCGAAACGTTAATGCTTATTTTCTGTGCATGCTTTTTTTATTGTGATTTGATAATAGGAAAAATAAAAAAGGTGAAAGGAATAAAAAGAAAAGGAAATGTTTTTGGTACATTGCTTACTCATTTTTCTCTCCTCTTTTTTATTTTTGTCCAAAAAATAATTTGTTTCTTTCCTTTTTCAGAAAAAAATTGTATCTTTTCAAATTGCACTACTTTAAGTTTTCTCCTAATAATAACTGGTAAAATTTAAATAATTACTGGAGGAATTTTACAGATTCAATTACCCAAAAGTGAGCCACCAAAGATCAATAGGCAATCAATCATTCGATTAGTGGAGATATCTTTTTAATAATAATAATAACAATAAAAATAATAATGAAAAATAATGAAAATGAGCCTCGGTGGCTCAGATGGTTAGACGCTCGGACTTCACCTCAGAGGTCCGAGGTTCGATCCCTGAGCCGGTACCTCCAGAAATTTTTCAATGTACCTTTACCGAGGTTCTGATGTTTCGGAACCCACCTTAAGCTGTAGGTGGTCCCCCCATCGTGTACTTGAATGCATCCCAGACCGTCAATGATGAAGTAAAAACCAAGCTTTGCCCAATATTTCGGGACACACTGCTCTCATAAGATCACTCGATTGCATTATAAAAATACGTCCGTGACTGATGATATATACCGAGCAGCTCCTTGTTAAATAATCAAAAATAAAATCTAACTCTAACCAAAAATGCCTGCGACATGTTGGGCAGTAACCATCGTAAGTCTGTGACAAAAATTAATGGTTTAAAACAATTAATTTTTTAAATACAATAATGAAATAAATAAAATAAATATAATAATAAACAATGCTATAAATATGAAACAACAAAGATAGGAAAGTTTAATCAAATAACGCGATAGTGTATCATGCTTAACTGTTGGAAATTATAAGAAGGTCACACTATGAAATTACAAACATGATGTAGGGTACAGCAATTTAAAAATATCCTGTTCTAAACGCCTTCAAATTTGATAAAAAGAAGAGTTCTATTTTCGATTTGCAATTTTTTTCAGTTGTGCAAATGTCAAAATGGAGTGTCAATGCCATAATTTAAATTTTTTCCCTTCTACAAACAATACTTTGAGGTTCTTTTTAGATCAAAATTATTACAATTTAATTAACTATTAGTGATAATTTGCAGATTTGGTTAGCGGAGAGCAATTCAAGAAAGATTAGTAGAAAATTCCTAATTGGGTTAATCAAAATGCATATTTTCTAATTTTGTAGTGGGAAATGACTGTCATCCTTATGGAAATAATAATGAGGTCACACTTCGGAAATATAAACGTGATTTAGCCTGCCCCAATTTAGAAATGTAGCCTTCTTATTTTTTAAACAAAGATACTAAAAATAAAAATAATCTTGAAGTGGCAAGGGATCAATGGGCTTTACATTAATAACTCACATTCAGGGTTGCTATGCACTAATTTTCAATAGATTTCTATTTTCAATTTTTTTTTTGGTTTTAAATTTTTTCATTTTACATAGAGAATCACAACCATGCAGAAAACTTTGTAAAAATGATTTGACTGGTGTTAAGATAAATGTTATTAGTAAAGGATTTTTTGTTTTATAGCTTTTATCATAAAGAAATTGGAAAAATAGTTTAGTCTTTTCTTTAATATATTTTCATATTTGAATCATTTTGATATTTTTGGGACCATTTTCTCTAAAATTTTATTATCTGTTCTAATTCACAGACTAATTTTCTGAATTCTGAAATTTGTTGTAATAAGAAAAACATTTCAAATACAAAAGCCTGCACGAAAAATTAAAGTTTTTCAAAAACACAACAAAATCGTGTTTCTTAAAATATGTAAATTTTGTTTTCGAATTTATTTTTTCAAATGCAGGATTAAACGTGTTTGGCAAATTTTGTAAGTTTTACAGTAGAGAAGGCAAGGGTTTGAAAAAATTAAATTTGCATCTAACGTTCGGATAGCTGAAATATTAGCGATCGTTAGTTAGACAAATTCAAAATATCGCATTAAAAAAAAATTTAATACAAGTTGTACCGATATGGTCACAATAATTTTTGGCTATTTAAGATTTGGATTTTTCTATACAACTTTTTAATTATAAAACCCTTTGGAGGTTAAATTTTGGCTTCTGGGGTTTATAAATAGTCTAAATATATTTTTGCTTTTTTGATTTTTGAAATCCAAATGTACATCTTATGACAATAAATTGCAGGCCTTAACATGTGATACCGATTAATTAGTACCAAAGATATGAAATTAAAAAAAAAGGTAGCAAAAATGTCAAAGAACGTAATACTTTCAAAATTTGAAGGGAAAACGGTTTAATGATTGTAATCAGTATTGGCGTTTACTGGAAATCAGTGGAATCGCACTGATTCAGATTTTTTGTTTCTAGGTTCATGGTATTTTTCCCAAACTTTCAGAATATATCAAATTTCCCATTGAAATTAATATTATATTAGGTATACTTACATGTGAAATTAGAAAAAAGCATGCAGGCAAATTGTAAAATGGCGATCTTCATTGTTAACAGATACGAGTAGTAGCAACGATAGATGAAGATAAACTAATGTTTGATGAATTCCATCAACTGTAACTAGCACATTTTTTGATTTGTTTTTAATTGAGCGCAAGGAGAAAGATTGTTGTTCTTGCTTCTCGGAGTGAGTTGAATATGTTATATTTTTTCTGATAGACCTTCCAAGATGATTTGCAGATATTATGTTAAACATTTATTTTGGAAACGTTAACTAAAATTAGAAGCTTATTTTCGAAACGTAAGATAACGCTATAATGCATAATGTTGTAATTGCCAAATATTGGTATTGGCATAGTACATAACAAGTATTGAAATATTCCAAAACAGTTCCAGTGGTCGGAATGAATGGAATTTTCAAAATTCATGAAATTCAGGGATACCAGGATTTCACGAAATTCAGGGAATTTTTAGGCATTCAAGAATTTTAAGCAATTCAAGGTATTCACAGAATTGATTGAATTCACGGAATTCAAGACATTTACGAAATTCACCAAATTAACAGAATTCTACGACTTCACGCAATTCTTTAAGTTCAAGAAATATAAAAGAATTTACGGAATTGAAGGAATTCAGGAAATCTAAGGTATTCACGGATTTCACAGAATGCATGGAATTTAAGGAATTTCAGGAATTTACCCAATTTTGCGAAATTTAAAGAATTCGAGAAGCGCGCGGAATCCAATGAACTCACGGAATTCACGGAATTCACAGAATTCAAACATTTCACGGAATTCAGAAAATTTACGGAATTCATGAATTATAAGGCATGAAAAGAATGACTGAAATTCAACAAAATCATTACTTTAAATGAATAAATGGAATTTAAGGAATTCGTGGAATTCACGAAAATCAAGAAATTCACGAAATTTACGGAATCTATGGAATTCAAGGAATGCACGGAATCTAAAGAATTTACAAAATGCACGGAATTCAAAAAGGTCATGAAATTAAACGAATTCGTGGAATTCACGGAGTGCATGAAATAAAAAAAAACTGAAATTGAAGGTTTAGACACAATTTCACGATTTAAAGCAAGTCATTTAATTCACGGAATTGAAAGAATTCACGAAATTTACGGAATACAAAGAATTCAAAAAATGCATGGAATCTAAAGAACTCACGGAATGTACCGAAAGAAAAAGTCATGAAAATTCAGAAATTCAGGGAATTAATTGATATTTTGAGATGCGCAAAACTTTCAGGATTCATGAAATTCACGAAATTGACCAAATTCATGGAACTTCCGGAATTTCAAAGATTTACGGAATTTAACAAATCTATAGAATACATGGATATTTATGGAACATGCACAATCAAGTTAATTCGAGGAATTAATCAAATTCAAGGAATATATGAAATTCAAGGAAATCACGGAATTCATCGAAGTCAATCAAATCACGGAATTTACGAAACTCCTGTTATTTACAGAACTAACGGCATTTATGAAATTTTTGGAATTCATGGACTTGACGGTATTTATGGAATTCGCAGCGTTCGTGAAATTCCCATAATTCATGGAATTCACAAGATCCATGGAATTTAAAGACTTCATGAAATTCACAGAATTCTTGGTCCAGTCACACCACCAGCTGAGCTGCAGCCCGCGTGCCTGCAGAAGAAACTGCAATTGCTCAAACCCGCCGAAGTAGGCCTAGGCAAGCGCAGCAGCATTTTGTCATACCCCTAGCTGAAATGCAGCGTGTGATGGATACAGCAGAACATGAAATCGCTCAAGACCGCTGACGTAGGCCGAGGCAAGGGCAGCAACGTCCAGTCTGGGATGGCTGCTGAAGAAGCTGAAGTTGTTCAACTTAGCCATGATAGGCCGAGGCCTATCACCACCCCAAATCAACCCCTAAATATTTCGTTGAAATTAGTCAATTTTAAAAAGTACAAGTGTTTTGATTAATTATCCCTGCTTTAAGTGGTGAAAGTAAAACTAAGAAGTTTATAATATTGAGAGATTTATTTGGGGTGGGTTACACATGCATCAGAGCGATGAAACTTTTTAGTGCTGCTTTGCAATAATCAATAAAAAATTGGTTACTATTCAAAATTGTCTATTCTTAACTAATTTGACAATATTTGCAGGTTGTTTTGGAGCGGGCTCAATGGTGCTTTTTGCACATAATACTGCCATGATCAGTGAAAACATTTTGACTTTTAAAATTTTTTTTCTCCTTTTTTGTAAACGTTGCGAACTGCAGACTCATCACTAGTTACCTCTTCTTTAGAAAAAAATCTCAGTTCATTTCTCAACATATTTTATAGATTTTTTAGAAACTCTTGGATGATATAAAGACATATGTGATTTACATCAATTTCTGTATTGTATCGAAGAAATTCCAGTAAATTCAATACGGATTTTTTTTTATTTCTTATAATTCTTTAAAATTATCACACTCTTTTTTTCATAAGAAAATATGCCTCGTCACGTGTGCTATTATATGACCACGTACTCTTCTTCAAAAATACATCATCAAGTTATTTCCGTGTTAAAAATGTTCAAATGCTATTTTTTTTGGCAATTCTTGTTTTTAGTTAAAAATTAATCTTTCTTTGGTAGAAAATTAATCTGTTTTGTTTAAAATTAATGTATGAAATTGAAAATAAAATTCTTTTATTGAACATTAATTTTTGAACGGGACATTTACCTTTTCTATTTTTGTCAAAAATTTTATTTCTGCATGGAAATTTCATGTTCCTGGTTAAAAATTCATCTGTTTTATTTAAAATTGAATTATTTTGTTGAAAATTAATCTAGTTCTTTAAAAATTTGTCTTTTTTTGTGGGAAATTTATTTTTTGGGTTGTAAACTGTACTATTACATTACAAAAATTTTAACTATTGTTAGAAAAATTAATTTTTTTGTTGATAAAGATTCATTATTTTAGTTGAAAATCAATTTCTTTGATTGAAAGTGTAAATCATTTTTTCAAAATTTCGTGTCTTGGTTTAAACTAAATTGATTTTACTACAGGATTGTGGTTATTTCATTTCTGTCACAAAATGAAGTGTTGGAAATTTAACTATTGGGTTGAAAATGCGTTTTTGTTGTTGTAGGAGACTCATTATTTTAGTTAAAATGAATTTCTTTGCTTACAAATGTTACTGATAGTGTCTTTTTTGTTGTTTAAAATGCATTGTTTTTTGCTATGAGTGCGGCTTTTTCATTCTTGTTTTAAATTAATCGTATTTTTTCGTCAAAATCAACTATTTTTATTGAAGATATTTATTGCATAATAATTATGTTAACAATTTTTTTGTAACTTTTATTTTACAGTGAGTGTCAGAGAAAGATCTACTGAAATAAAGTATCATTTATTGCCACCTTTCAAATAAAGTTGCAGACAGCAATGCTCGAAGAAATTTTTACCGGAAGAAAGGAAGTTGCTTTTCGATCATTTCCACTCGTTGAGCTTCGGTGAACGTCGACTGTTTCTGAATGCACTAATTTCTTCAAAAGATGTTGTAAGAAGAAAACTATTAGACATCCAAAGTATTGAATACAAGAGAAACTCTACTCATATGTACACTTTGTCCAATAATAACGAAAAATTTATGATGTGCGAGAGCATGTTCTTCAGTACTCTCGGCTTCAAGACATGTGGAAAAGTGAAAGAATTTATGCATGGAAAAGCAGGGAATGCCGGGTTACCGGACACCTTTGACAAGCGGGGACGACAATTCCGAATCGAAGGTACATAGAGTTGAAGCTGAACCTTCAATTTATGTTCAATAATTACATGGAGAAGTTTCCAAATTTCCCAGTTTTGCGCGAAACCTATCGAACGATGTTCGTGAAAAAGAACATCGATTTTGATAGGCCCAAAGAAGATGTCTGCGGTTTTTGTGGGAAGAAAAAACATTATCAGTACCCTGCAGAATGTGAAAATGCTCATATATTGCAATGCGATCTCCGCGAAAAGCACGAGGAGCACAAAATTCGTTACACGGAAGCCCGAAAAGCTTACTGCTAGGATAAAGAAGCCACTTGGAATGCCATCAACGCCATTTATGCCGTTGAAATGGAAAAAATAATCATTCTGCCAAAAATTACAACTAAAAACATTTTTTTTGTCAGTCATTTGGTCGTGAGGATTGAAACTTTTGCATCTCTTCGAGCACAATGCAGAACCCTTTGCGTTCTATGGCACGAGGAAATAAAAGGTTGCACAGCAAAGGATGTTGCTCCGCACAAAGAAAAATGGACCATCTTTCAATTTCTTTCACAAACCGTGAATACTGTTTGGTGCCCTCAAGTTGTTACTTTGAAATACCTGGATGTCGGCCACACATACATGAAAGCTGATAGTGCTCACGGGCAGATTTGGGCACTTTGGAAGAAAACCGAGGAAATACTGACTTATGAATATTTTAAGATATTCCTAAAAAAATTGAGTACTTTGATCGAAGTTGTGGATATAGAAGTGGAGGATTTCAGAAGTATCAACGACGAGCATGGGGCCCTTGGCGTTCAAGTGGCCCTGACGTTATATTCTACACAAAAAACTATAAAAAGGTCAATTCTGTGTGAGTAATCCGTGTAATTCAGGCGACTGTCACCCTTATGGCAAGTGTGACCTACCACGTTCTTAGTTGTGACAGCAGAGCTGATCTGCAGTCTGCGATGACTGCAGAAGAACCTTCAGTTGCTCAACCCAGCCGAGACGTGCCGAGGCAAACGCAGCAGCGTCTAGTCACACCCCTAGCTAAGCTGCAGCCTGCGTTGGCTGCAGAAGAACCTGCAATTGCTCACAACAGCCGAGTTAGGCCGAGACAAACGCAGCATCGTCCAGTGACATCACCACCTGGGCTGCAGTCTGCGATAGCTGCAGATAAAACCTTCAGTTGCTCAGCCCTGCCGAGTTAGACTGAGGCAAAAGTAGCAGCATCTAGTCACACCACTAGCTGAGCTGCAGCCTGCAGTAGCTGCATAAGAACCTCTGGTTGCTCAATCTTGCCGAAAAATCCCTAAAAAGTTTTCTGTTGTTTGATAGAGTTATACTTTTTTAAAATCGTTACCCTATTTCTCCGAAGCGTTGCAGTCGTCAACGAAAATACTCGTGCTGCGTATAATATTTTTCATAAAAAAACAGCGAAAGTGGAAATAAATCCGTATTTTTTCCAAAATTTAAATATTCCCACACAGGAAAAACGAAAGATAAAGTTTACATCGATTGCGGGTGAAAGATTCACCGCAAGAAAAAATAACCTTGCCGGATAAACTTTAAGTGAATCACAGATAATTTCCCATTTTAACCGTAACTGGATAATCTTTCACCTTATAATCATCCCATTTTTATTCGCGATGTAGCTAGAATTGCGATGCCAGCGCTATCTATCGCCGTTTAACTTAATTAAATTGGAGCAAGCTGGGGATTCCCACATGTCAGTTGATCAGTTGCTTTTTGCACTTTTTCCTAAATGATATTAAATAAGTTCTAATTCCTGTACAATAATCTAATTTATTTTGAAGGAGATATATTAGTAAGGCCACATTTTTTCTCGTATTTTATGTTTGCTGATTCTACATGTGTTAACGAAATTTGCTCACTTCATAGTGATGCAGAAGACGAGATCAGAATTATTCCCCTAACCTCAGTGAAACCTTCGCCGAAATATGTTTAATTTTTAACCGTTTGCAAGTATTGCCTGCAAAAAATTATAACTTTTGTTTTTTCTGTATTGTTTTAAATCTATTGTCCCGATTTATAGTTCGAATTCACTAATACTTTTCCGTTTTACCATTTGCTGCTAAGGATGCCGTAGCAGACGACAGCTGAGCTGCAGCCTGCGCTGTCTGCAGAAAAAGAATTAGTACAGTGCGCGGCAAGGTTACAGTTACATGCCGCGTATAATATTTTACGTGAAAGTCAGAAAAAATGGCGGTTTTCTTAGCCTGCAAAGCATTGGGAAAGTTGTGAAAATTTCCAAAAAGGCGTAAAGGCGAAAATTAGAAAAAATATTTTAGATCAAAATACATTGTATATCAAATCATTTATATCATACAGTTTTCTATCTTCGGATAAAATGTACCAGTAATTTTTTTTATTTTGAAAAATTCGAATATTAACACGTGCCATTGCACACTTCAAAATCACATTTGATTAACATGGGAAAATTTTGGATTTTCAAAAAATTGAATTCATACTCTAGAGTTTAATCGAAACGTGCGAAAAGTTTTTGGGAATCAAGAGGATTGTCTATAAAATAAAATCATACTAATAACTTTTTAACTCACCCGCAGCCCCCCTCCTGCAGCGCCCAAAATATGACCCAAAAATAAAAAAACTACATTTTTACGTATTATTATTAATTGATAGAAATTTTTCTTGTCTTTTTAAAAGAAATATTTACTAATTCACAAATTTTTTTGTCTTTCTAAACAATTCCTAATTGTTTAAATAAATGAAACTTATTTCAACAATTATTTAATCTTAAAAAAGATGAAAAAATCATATTTTCTGATTGAAATATAATAGGTGGTCATTGTTTGGAGTAGTACATTTTTGAAGAAATATTCTGCAATTATTTAAACAATTTATCATTGTTTCTTTACAAAATTTCTTAAATTTGAGTCGGAGATGTCTAATTTGTTCTCAAGTTTGTTTCCTATGCTACTTTTTGTTGAATAATGACAACGTTTTTTGTGATATATTTGAGGCACACCAACATTTTTGTCTATAAATAATGTTTCAATCCTTTCTTATGGCCATGTGACGAGAGGGTCATATAACCAAACCTGGCCTTCAATTTTTCTTTCCCAAATTACGTCTAAACGAAATGAGGTATCGCTGTGAAAGTTTGAGAAATGAAAGAGGATTTAATAAAACCCATGTCTCTGCTTTGCTCCGGTTGAAATATTGAGAAAAAAATTTTTTTGAAGAAAATACCAGTGGAAGTTTCCTTTCCCAACTTACGTCCACACGGAATGAGACATCGTGTTAAAAATTTAGTACGATAAATAAAAGGCATGCAAGAATGTGTCCCTGGTCCTAAGTAATTAGAATAGTGAAAAAAGTTTTTTTTAAAATTAGTATTTTGGAGAAATACCGACCGTGCTGTCGTCAAACCCTGCAAGCAATTTGCAATGTTGCCAAAGGGCTGGTTATGAGGTTTACATTGATCAAAGAGGGGCAAAACAACAAAAATCGCTCACAAACATTATGCAAAAATAATGCAAAAACTAATGTTTGCACTTGAAATCCAAATAAACCTATTTGATCTGACATGCGTATCTGTCTGGTAACAGCTGTGTCAAAGCAGCACTAGCGCAGCGAGTAAACAACTTCGAACTTCTAGGGGTCTGTGGGTAAAACAGATTGCATGATTACCGTCAGAGAAAGTTAAAAGTCAAACTTCTACTGTAAAACCTAAATGTGTCCGTCGATAATCATTATTTGCATAAAGAAACTTTTTTCTTCCTCCAACTCTTTACAAGGCCACAAGCGATCCTTTAATATTTATTAACATTTCCCGAACAAAATTTCCGCGTTATTTAAACTTTTATTTTTCAATATGGGTGAACAAATATTCGATCTTAGGGCTGACTTGATCAGCTGTTATACTCATGACATGGCCTTAAACCGTTTCCAAGTTTCATAGCAATCGGATCGGCAGAAGGTACTCTAAAAAATGGAAAATCTCAAGGGTACAGGTTGCAGTATCCCGGGTGTCAATGATATGAAACCCTATATAACATTTGCGCAATTATTTGTTTTGTCAAGCAAATGTTTTTTTGACGACGTTCAGTTCATTCTACGCTTTATATTTCCGTTGAGAAAACTGGTTGCTGGTAGTGTTATTTTCCTCTTATAATGTAAGCCCTTGTGATTATTTAGTTTGCTTTCTTAATATCAATCAAGGATTTCGTATATTTCTCAAACATTTACAGCGTTTCTCGTTGTTCGAACGTTTCTTCATAGTACGTGTGAGCATTCCAAGGTGTCGTCACTCTGACTGTTTTGGCGACGATGTTTACTACATTCTCCGCTTTGTTTTTCGTGGAATTGGTCCCGTGTCAATTTTTTCAGCGCAAAAACGAAGCAGCGAATAAAGCAAAGGTCGTCACCAAAACAGTTGAAGTAGCAAAACAAATGAATGCTTACACGTACTATCAAGAATTATACGAAAATCGAGAAACGCAATAAATGGTCAAAAAACTTGACCCAATCCTTAATTGATATTATGAAAACAAATTTGATAATCAGAAGAGTTTAAATTATCGAAAAAATGACGCTACGCGAGAGTGATTCTCCAGGAAAACAAAGCGAAGAATAAAGTGAACGTTGTCGCCCAAAAAGTTAAAAGACCGCTGTCTAAACCTGTTAACTGACATTTTTTCCGAAATTAATGTACCGATAAATATACCAAATCCTTGATTGATATTATGAAAACAAATTGGATCATCAGAAGTTTCGATTATCAAAGAGAAATAACACTACTCACAAATTTTTTTTAACGGAAAAATAAAGCGGAGAATGAACTGCACGTCGTCACAAAAACACTTGCATCACAAAACAAATGAATTATCACTAGGGTTGTCCAAAAAACCGACTTTCGAATAGAGGGCATACCACCCCCTTCCCATTTTGTGAGGTTGCCGAAAACAAATACCCTCTAAGTGAAGAATTAATTAATAATATAAGTTATAAGTTAAGAACCTAAAAGTTCTATAAGTTCTATAAGAACCTATAAGTTAAGAACCAATTAAGAATTGGTTGAAAAGTCTCTAATCAATCATTTCCATTAAATTACTTTAAATTTTGATGCCCCCCCCCCCCCCGTGTGGTACCACCAAAATGCCTCTTAAATCTGAAATTGACATTTTTGTCCAAATTTAACAGATAAATGCTCTGTTTTTGCCTTTTTGGGCTTAAATTATTTTTATTAGTCAAGTGAAATGGTTTTAAGTTTTTTGTAACTAATTAAAAATTTTTTAAACAATTTATTTTTGCTTAAATAATTCTTTTTTTTGCACTTACTCATTGAAAGGTAGATTTCTTATGTTTTATTGGACAATTGGTCATTCTCAGGAATGAGGATCTCCGTTTCAAGCATTTAGTATTTGTTTAAACAATTTATCATTATTTAATTCTAACTTTATCTTAAAAAGAGGTACAAAACTTAGGTTTTCTTTTTTTAAATTTAGTTGGCTTTGCTGCTTATTATTAAATATCTACGTCATTTAGATACTAGTATCTTTTTTTGTAATAAATTTTTATTTGTTTAAATAAATCTTGTTTGTTTAAACAACTTTTTTCAAAAATAAATGTTTGAAACTTCTGTTTTTCTGCAATTATTGTGGTAATTTGTCATTGTAAAGAGCAATTTTTTTGTCTAAATCATTATCGTATTGTTGAATAAATTTATTAAATATTAATGTAACATTTTATTTGAAATTATGATTGAAAAATGTTATTTTTTTCTCAATTCAATTAATTATATCGCTTATTGTTAAATATTTGAACGGCAAAGAAATGCTTTAAATAACTAATACTTGTTCATAAAATGTTTTAAATTGGTCATGAAAAGTTTATTTTTTTTAGTGAGACTTCATTCTGTAAAAATTACATTCAATTTTGTCGTTCTGTAATTATTTTCAGAATTTTTTCCTTTAAATCACCCTCGAAGACACACATGTTTGCCCTCTGGAAGCTCACAGTAAATTTTTTGTTTGTTTATTTTGATCAGGCAGATTAGCTGTTAAAAATAACGATGTTACAAAAAACTCAGAAAAATTGTCACTTGACAGACAGACGACTGAAGCAGAAGAAAATAAAAGTATTGGTGAAGATTTCGATGTTGATCGTGATTAAAGTGACATTTCAGATTATGGTAATGACAAGGATGATGATGAAAGCAGCGAGGGTAATACAGAATTGTACATACCAGACAATGAAAAGAATAAAGTTCCTAAGCTATTGACGTCTGAAGAATTGAATGGTTCATCGTGAGATCTTGGTCTCCCTAAAGATGCTTCAGAGTATCTTGCTTTTGTTTTGAAAAAGAAGAACTTATTAGCTGAAGGAGTTAAATCAAGTTTCTACAGAAATAGGGAAAAACAGTTTAGACAGTTTTTTACTTCTGAAGAAAATGATCATGGAAAATTAGTCTATTGTAAAAAGATTGACGGATTAATGGAAAACATGAAACCTGGACTATATAGAACGGAAAATTGGCGGCTATTCATTGACTCATCTAAGCGCAGTCTGAAAGCAGTTTTATTGCATAATACGAATGTTTACGCTCCAATTCCAATCGCACATTCTACGGAACTGAAAGAGCATTATAGTAACTTAAAATTCGACTTTGAAAAAATCAGTTACTCAACTTATAAGTGGAAAATTTGCGGGGATCTCAAAATTTTTGGAATCGTTTTTAGACAGCAATCAGGGTATACAAAAACACCTTGTTACTTGTGCCTATGGGACATTCGAGATTGCGTTCGTCATTACAAAAATAAAGAGGGCCAAAAAGAATATCGTTTGAGCAAGGATAAACAAATATAATTGAAGATCCTCTAGTCGATCCAAAAGAAGTTTTTATTCCACCCCTTTATATAAAGCTGGGTCTTATGAAACAGTTTGTCAAAGCGCTTGACAAGGATGGAGATTGTTATGCGTATTTGGAAGATCAATTTCCACAACTTTCCGAAGCAAAATTAAAAGAGGGAATCTTGGATGGACCGCAGATAAGAAAAATGTTGCAGGATCCAGAATTCATTACAAAAATGTGTAGCACTGAAAAAGATGCCTAGCTTAGTTTTAAAAATGTTGTAAGAAACTTTTTTGTTAATAAGAAAAGTCCAGAATATCAAAATGTGGTTTCAGAAATGTTAACAAACTTTGGTAAACTAGGCTGCCTTATGAATTTGAAGCTACATTTTCTTCATTCGCATATAAATAAGTTTCCAGACAACCTGGGAGACTTTAATGAAGAGCAAGGCGAACGTTTTCGCCAAGATATAAAAGAGATGGAGAGGCGATATCAGGGATGTTGGGATATCAACATGATGCCTGACTAATTTTGGAGTTCAAAACGAGATCAAGTCAATCCAGGTACCAAACGAAAGTGAAACCCACTACGTAAGTCTTTTGGAGACAAAAGGGTATTAGTGTGAGTGGCAAGGGAACTCACGGTAATAAAGCACCCTAAAGGGAACAGAATTTACTACGTCTACGTCGTTATTCATGGGTAAAGCTAAAAGTAAATAAAACTTATTTACAAAAACTCTTACTATTGCCATGTAAGGAGACTAACGCAAATTAAAAACCCCGAAACGTGAAACGCAAAGGGAAGCTACAATGAAGGACAATCCAAATCGAGGAAGGTAAATGTTTTCGTCGATCTTATGTCTTATTTTGCGTTTTTCGATCAAATATGAGCCAACTAAGTTATTTTGACTCCGGATTCGGATTCAGGAACCCCAAAAACATAAGGATATGCTGATTTAGACCACCGGGCATGAAACATTTTTTTGTTGGAAAAGTATACAAGAAAAATCGCTGTATTCGCCGATTTTATGTCTAATTTTGCGATTTTCGAAAAAGTATGAGCCAAATTGTTATTTGGGCCTCCTATTCGAATTCAGCGACCCAAAAGACATATAAATATGTTGGTTAAGTCCAACGTACGAGAAAATATATATTTTTTTGCAAAATATACCTGAAAAATCGCTGTTTTTGTCGATTTTACGTCTATTTTTTCTTTTTACAGAAAAATACGAGCCAACCTGGTTATTTGGATACCGGATTTGAATTCAGCGACCCCAAAAATATATAGGTATGCTAGTGTAGTGTATCGAACAGACCAATTTTTTTGTGTGCTGGTGTTATGGGATTTGTTAATTGACACGTTTATAAAGTTTATCACCTAGGTATTTTACGTAATTTTTCCATTCTATTGGTTCATCAAACATTTTTAGTGGATTTATTTTGGCAGGCTTTCTGACTAAAGAAAGAATTGATTCTGACTTTGATACATTAATTCTTATTCTCCAAAGCTTAACCATTTATAACTAGGAAGAGGGGTAGGGCAAAAGGAGGAAGTAGCGAAGAAGAGAAAGAGATAGGATCCATCCTAAAAACACTGAAAATAATTTGAGCCAAACTGAAAAAGATCAGAATAGAGAATGGGAGAAGTTCGACAGAAAAGACGATGACAACATTGAATATAGAGGAATAGTAGATGCTGAAAACTTAAAGTTAGAGCAAATGAGTTAAATGATGATAGAGGTAATTCAGATGAATGAAAAAGGGCAAGAAAAAAAGGAGCGGAAATAAAAATAGAAATTAGGGAAGAAATGGCGGAACTTAGAAAAGAGATGCGAAAACGGGAACAGGTTAGGGAAAATTTAAAAAAAAAACGGTGAAGACTTTATAAGAAAAATTATAAGAACAGGATGAACATAATAAAAAGGTAGCACGCATAGAAACTAGGATAGTGAATAACGAAATATTAAAACAGAAGGTTGGGGTAGGGGAGAGAATGAGTAAGGAAAGAGAAAGGTTAGGAGAAATATAAAGAAGATTGGAAAAGAAAGAAGGAGATGGAAGAAAAAGAAACATACTGAGAAAGGATCTAAGATTAGAAGAGAGAGACTTGAAGGAAGAATTAGGAAATAGGCTTAAAAGGATATATACTGAAGTAGAGATTGAGGAATTGTGAAATAAAGGAAAGGAAACCCGAAGCGGACATAAATTCTATTATTGAAACTAAAGAAATAGGAAAATAGGAGGGATAAACAGGAATATGTTGGGATTAGGATGACGAAACGGAAGTGATAGTAAGATAATAAGTAATATCTGTAAGTAAGTAATATCAGTAAGATAGTAAAAATCAAAAAGAGAGGAAAAACGAATTTAGGGGAAAATGAAGGATATGTTACTAGAATATAGCAGGATTGGACAAAAAAAATACAAAGTTTATAAGAAATTTCACACAGTCGGATGTAGTAGTGGTAATGGAGATGTGGCTAGATAAAAATGGATGAAAAAAAGTATGGGGAAGGTTACCAAAAGGTCACAAATGGCAAGTTGAAAATGCAAAGAGGAAAAATAAAAGAAGCAGAGTAATGGAAGAAATAGTAATAGGAGTAAGGAACAAATGTATAAGAGAAAAGGATAAGAAAGAAAGGAAAGAACAAAAATGAGGGTTAATGGTAGAAGAGTTAAAGATAAGATGAGAGGAGTGAAAAAAGGCGAGGGTTCATGCAAACGGTGATATGCAGGAGAAAGCAGAGATGATAAGAGAAATGATGGAATTAATAAGGAAAAGATGCCTTGCAATAGGTGAAGCTTTCAATTCAAGAACAGGATATAGAGAAAGAAGGGAATGGTCAGAAGAGAGAGGAAGAAAATCCGAAGATAAAGTACTAAATGGGGAGGGAAACAAATTCTGAAAAAGTTTGGAGGAATTGGGATGATTTATCTTTAACGGAAGTATAGAGGAAGATGAAGAAGGAGAATATACACGCTTAGGAGGGGAACGGAGAACGGTAATTGTTTATGTCATAGTGGACGATGAGGTAAGAGAGAAGGTCAGGGAACTAGAAGTACTAGATTATATTAATTCAGATCACTTTCCCTTGTTCGCGTCGTAGGCTTTCGCTGAGCATGCAAATGGTAATGTTAATCTTTTCGTAGTATGTGGCTAATCCGTATCTTTTTTTAATAACACCATAAACATTCTAAATAATTATTTTTATTGTGTTATTGTTGAAGGTGGCCATTTTCCAAAGCAAGTGAAATTTTATAACTTATCTCGGCGGTTGCATTTATAGCTTTTATAATGTTAATTTTTCTCCCCATTATATCGGTGGTAAAGATTTCAGCTCTTTCTAATAGGTTTACTAGGTTAATTTTGAAATCCTAAGAAGGTGAGCTTTTATTAAGTGCGCTTGCTGGAATGATTTAATTTTGTGAGATGGGAATTGTCGCAGCGATTTGAGCTTTAGCTTGGTTATTAGTGGGTTTTGGTATTTTTGATGGCTATGTAGTTTGGGCTTTGATTGCGCACGCTTGTAATGTAGAGCCGACAGCAGCTCTGTAGAGCAGTCGTTTTTGCGATAACGCGGCACTGACTACTGAGATATTTGAAATTGTTGAATTTTCTTTTGCGCAAGTGGCCGACGATTCACGGTCTTTTCTGCATCTAAGACTCTGATGCGCATACCCGCACTACACACAACGTAGACTGGCATGGCACATGTCAGGGACATGATGAAATCTTTTGTCACTTGTAGCACTATGAGGATTATTTTGGTTTAACGTATAATTCTAATTTAATTTTTATATAAGCAATAGACTCGAGATTCAGAAATACCTTTGCTTGAGGTGTATTCGGGAACGCTACCAAAAACATTGGTAAGGCTTTCTTAGTTCGTCGGTTTCTCATGCGAGCAACCGACGTAATTGTAAACCCTTTTTCTTTAGATTCAGTGAAAACTAAATGTTCCGGATACGCAGTAAGGATAGTTCTGGTGACGAACATAACACGAGGCAAGTTAATGATTTTATAAAGATAATATTCAAAGCCTTGCTGTTCTAGATTTGTGATAATTTTACGGTAGTATTCAATATAAGATACGCGCAATGAATGAACGTTTGGGCCAATCTTATAAACTATCGGTGAGTATTGTGTGGACTCTTTAAGAAGTTTATGGAGAATTTTGTAGGGGAAGTTAGTCTCGTCCACAATTAATTGTAGGAATTTTTCCCGATGCTTTACCTGCTTCAGTGCCTATATTTAGCGGTTTAGTTTCTTTATTGGTACTGGCTGTAATTGATTTTGATCTTTGTGAGTTAGGAATATGCATACTCACAACTGACGTTCTCACCACTGCTAGTGCTAACAGATGCGTTGCCTAAAAGCTTGGAGAGCTTACACTTCTTGCTTCTAGAAGAGAAGGTGGAGAAGTTGCTGTCGTTTTCTTCTTCTATTTTTACGACGGCCAATTCGTTGGCACTATTACTTCCTGCTGGGTAGAAAAACTTTGATGAAGAAGATAATCGTAGTGTTTTGAATTTTCATTTTAAAAAAACACCGAAATTCACCGACTTGAGAAAAATTATAGTTATCTAATCGCTTCAAAATCAAAAACAGACTGACGATTTTTTGAAACTAGAGATTTAAATTTTCACTGAAAAACACCACCGACTTTTACCGAATCGAGAAAAAGTATAGTTCTGCAATCGTCAAAAGCCAATGACAGACTCAGTAACGATTATGTCTGAGACGCGCACCTTTATGCACGAGAACCATAAGGGGGCGCCAGAGATCGTCTCGAATGCCCCTCTCCCGGTCAAATCCGAGAGTCTTCCCCCACTACGTCGACTTACACCAATGGCAGAATTTCTTACCTTCTTTTGCTGCCACCTAGCTGCTCTGCTTGTTCTCTCTGCATCTCCGAGATGCTTAATTTAATTAATTCTTGATTATTTCTCTATAATTGGAGTATAGGCAAGGTTATATGACATGATAATTTAACTTTATCTGAGCTTAATTTACAGACGTTAATCTGGATTTCTTACACAGCGGATGTTCTAAACGATTAAAATCACACTCTAGCTTGATTCAATTTGATCAAAAGGAAATAGGAATCGTTGACCTGAACTTGCAATATATAAAAAAAAGTGTAATTCTATCCAATGAAATAGAAATTGTTTACCTAAACTATCATTATGAAAGAAAAGTTCAAATTTAATTATTGGAAAAATGGAAACTGTTTACTTAAAGTAACGATGTAAAAGATCAACTTAAGTCTAATGTAAGCCTAACTCTTTTATGTTGTTTTACATTGAAACAAGCTAAAATATAAGTCGTTAATCTATTCAACAAACATTCCTATTTAAAATACAAATTAGCCGGAATCTTAGACCCTACTGTGGTGAATAGTTATTAATCTTACCTGTGGAATTTTTCACGAGCGTCATTGGTCAATCGGCACGTGGTTCTCAAGGTCAATCTTACAACTCTTCATCTCATACATTAGGATGTATATTATGGTGTTCGAAAATGAACTGAAGTCTTTTCTGTATAAAAGTTCAACTAACAAAAATTAGTTTTTCTTAAATTACTCTGCTTAATATAAATTTCGTTTTTCTTCGATAAAAATGCAACTATTTCATAAATAGCTTAAAATTTTTTTTTTAATGCATTAGTTAAAACTTATTTTTGGTTAAAAAATTCATATTTTTATCTAGAAAAGTTAACTGGAAACTTTTTCAGATAAAATGCATCAATTTCATTTTAAATAAATTTATATTCCTTAGGAGAAATTTCATATTTTTTGGATAAAAATTCAACTATTTGGTAGGGAATTAAAATATTTTGTTAAAATTATCCTCGCAGGTTGAAAATTATCACTTTGATCTTAAAAAGTTAACTGAAATCGTTTTAACAGAAAATTCGAATTTTTTTGTTGTTGAAAATTTATCTTTTTGATTTAAAAGCTCATCCGTTTTAGTCGTTATGTGCTGAGAAATCATATTTTATGAATATTTACATCTGTAGTCGAAAATTTAACTACTTGGGTTACAATTTTGTTACAAATTCATTAGTTGAAACTTATTTTTTGTTAAAAATTCATATTTTTATCTAGAAAAGTCAGCTGGAAACTTTTTTGGATAAAATGCATCAATTTCTTTTTAAATAAAAATGTATCTGCCTTAAGAGAAATTATATATTTTTTGGATAAAAATACAACTATTTGGTAGAGAATTGAAAAATTTAGTTAAAATTATCCTCTCAGGTTGAAAATTATTATTTTGATCTTGAAAAGTTAACTGAAATATTTTTAAACAGAAAATTCGACTATTTTGTTGTCGCAAGTTTATCTTTTTGATTTAAAAGCTCATCTGTTTTAGTCGTTATCTGCTGAGAAATCATTTTTTTAATCAATATTGATATCTTTAGTTGAAAACTCGGGTATGGGTTACAATATAATTTTTTGAGAAAATTTCTCTTGTGCCTTGAAGGTTCAACAATTTAGATAAACTTGTATTACGTTCTTGAGTGAAAAATCTTTATTTTCCTAATGCTACTAGCAAAACTAAAAAAACATTTCTCGACACAAAGAATGACGTATGGTAAAAGAGGGTGGGGGGGGAGATATTTTGTTATGGGTTGTTCCAGAGGTGAGTAGGGGCCTTAGAGAAGGCCTATAATCCGTTACTTAATTAAGATGCGACCTCTAACTGAGATAATATAAAATTATAACAGTAAAAGCCTGTGTACATTTTTACCGTTTCAGAATCGTGAGTAATAAAGATTAACAAAGTTTATGAATATTGGAATGTACGTGATTCTTTTAAAGACACACAACTAAAATTCGATGACTGGCGTGTCACATTTTATGTCAAAAAGTGGTTTATGAATTTTTTGCAAGATATTTAGTTTATTTGTAACACTGTAATACAACAACAGAATGAAAAGAAGGTACAGCGTTGTCAGTCCCGTGCCGCGTCGGTACAGTATTTTCAAATCGAACACTCGAATCTGCTTCGGTGCAGGCCCGAGTGCTCTTGGAGTGCACTAGAGTAGAATAACCGCGTCGGAAGCAAGCTGTTTATTCCAGTGATGCCAATGTCGGCGCCTTGAGCTACTGCGCTAGCGTTATGGCCACGCGCTAATTGGTCACAGTTGGCGCGGAATTCAAAATGGGTATTGAATACAATTACAAATGCATTAAGAAACAGTATTTAATAAAATCAATTTTGAAGTCACAATTTATGTACGAAATGTTGATGACTCCTTTTGAATTGTTCCTAAAAATTAACTGGACTTCATCGTTGAACTTTTTGATTCTTATTACAAAAGACTATAATTTACCATAGAAAACGAAGAAAACGATTCAATTGAATGTTTTATACTTTCGACCAATTTAATGTTATACACGGTGTCTAAAAAGTCCCGGGACGGTTGGATATTTACTCAGATAAAATATTTTTCAAAAAAGTGAAGGTCATTCCTGAAGTAAATTTCAACGAGGAATTAATTGGTGAGCTCTGTATGGATCTTGGTTACAGCGTTTTGAATATTGTAAAATCATAAGGAAATTTTTCATTAAAAGTTCGAGGTGTTCTGGAGAGAGTTCTGTTCCTCCCCGAAGAGTTATACAGTCCTATACCATTTTTCGATACCTAAGTCAATACTTAAGGCGCAACCATAAGGCCTATACCGGTTTTGCATACGAATATTACGAATCGAAACAAAATTTACGTATTACGAGTACATACTTACTATCTCGCGCTAAAGGATTATTATGGCGCAAGCTTAACTTTCGGAACGAGAGAGGGTATCTCTATTAATGATGCGTGATTTGGGAAGATCGAGTTCGATCTTATGATCAAATTCGTTTGCTTTTTAATCGCACTTTTCGTAATGAAGAAGGGTTAAATCCTGTCTCAAAATCAACAATTAAAAGAACTGTAAGCCGCTTTATGAATCATGGATCTATCAAAGGCCTTCAGAGAACTGGTCGGCCAAAATCTGCAGGATCTGAGGAGATGCAGATGGATATAGCACAAGCATTTGTTGAAAACCCACACCTTAGTTTACGTCTAGCTAGTGATGAACGTGACTTTGGTCCTGAGACAGTGCGAAATATTTTAAAAAGCATTAATTTTCATCCTGGCAAAGTTCATCTGGTACAAGAGCTCAATGAAGACGATCCTGATCGTCGGGTTGAATTTTGTGAAATTATGATGGACACAATTGATAGAGATCCTCTTTTCTTGTACAATACAGTATCTTCAGATGAATCTACTTTCATTTAAAAGGTGAAGTTAACAGACAAAATTGTAGATATTGGTCCGACACAAATCCTGATTGGATGTTGGAGAGTCACACACAATATCCACAAAAGATTAATCCTTAAGCCGGTATCTTGAATGATACATTGATAGGTCCTTTCTTCATCGATGGTAATCTCAATGCCCGTGCACATGAAGAGCTTCTCAGAAACCAAATTGTACCATGAATAAGGGAGATTACAGGCGATAATTTTCAAAATATTTGGTTCTAGCAGGACGGAGCAGCGGCTCATTACGGTAGGGAGGTTCGAGCACATTTGGATACTCAGTTCCCTCAAGGGTAGATTGAAAGAAGGGGTGTAATCGAGTAGCCTGCTGGATCTCCTGCTATGATGCCTCTCAACTATTTGCTTTGGGGTTATTTAAAGAGCAAAGTATACTCAACGCAACTGCAAAGATTAGATGAATTGCAGAATCAGATTGTGCAACAGGCTACTTTCATTGATAGGGAGATGATTCGTAATGCTGTAACTCATTTTTACAATCGCATAGCAAAAATTTCGAAGATCATCACCAAGATAAATACAGAGCTCACCAATGAATTTCTCGTTAAAATTTACTTCAGGAATTGCACTGACCTCTTGGAAAACTTTGTTAATTTCAAATAACCTCTATCGATTGCAGATGTAAAAAACGAGATTTCCATCTAAAAAAAAAGTTGATCTTTAAAAAGCCATGTAGGTCAACTTCAAAGTCAAAATGAAGGTGACCGTTGAATTCCTCATTGAAATTTACTTCAGAAATGACCTTCACTTTTTTGACACATATTTTATCTGAGAAAATATCCAACCGTCCCGGGACTTTTTAAACACCCTATATGCAGAATTTACATTCGTTATGGTATAGCTTATTATACATTGGTGAAACGAAACATCCGCTACGGATCGGAGAAGTGACTCTGGTTTTATAAAATGGAAAGAGGTGGAAATTTTGCATATTGAACCTAATGGATATAATCGCAATTTCTCTGAAATGGTTTTTATTGACACAGAAGCTTACTAACATTAAACTTAAATTTAAAAAAAAAATTGAAATTTAGAAAACCTACGTATCGTTCCCTGATTTGATTGTATTGTAATTCTTTATGTGTGAGTTCACAACGTTCCTAAGATGGAGGTGTGTAATTTCGCTCCATCTTCACTAAACAAACTACTTTATTTTTACTACAAAATTATTACTTATTTAATCACATAAATAAATAATTCAAGATCTATTTACAGGTGTTTAATGCATTTCCTGACTATTTTGGTATTAAAGCTTCTAGTCTGACTTTGTTTTTTTACACTATTCACGTATTTGAACCTAACCTTATTTTTCTATTCTTACTTCTTTGCTAAGGTCATGGAACTCACACATTTGGAAAGAGACACGGAATCTACTTTTTTTAATTGCTTGAAGGTATTATAATTTAATTTATTCCGTCTATTTATTATTTTCACTATACTCTTGCTTTCAGTCAAGTGTCGGGGGTTCCCTTTAAATGGCCTTGGACTGATTTCGGGGGGACAGAAACGTAAACAGTGAGGGCGGCCTGACTTTTTTCTGCATTTAAGTTCATATTCTTGTTTTATATTCTCAGAGTTTTTTCAAGTTTAGTTCAAATTTCACTGTAGACATTGAACTTTTCAAAACCAAATTCTACGACTTGAGTACGATATTTATTTAGAATTCAGAAACGCCTTTTTCATTTTATTCTTTTTCGTTTTTAATTCTTTTTCGCATTTTAAATTTTTCCTCTAAGTTTTGCATACATTTTAAAAGTAATTTGGAATTCGCAGAAACTGAATTAAGAAACTTAGATACAATTTTTATAATAAATACTCGAAAAATACAGTTTGCATGTGCTGTATGCAGTTTTTTATTTCTATTTTATTTTCTAAAATGTTTTTGCTAGTTTAGTTTTAACTTTCCCATCGAATTCGCATTCTCAAACCCAAATTCTGCAATGAATACTTAAAAATTTATTTTGATTCTATTCCAGTATTTCATGTTCAAACTAAACATTAAGAGAAAACATGTAAGTAACATCGAATGCAATACAAAATTTAAATTTTAAATGCGTGGTTCATTCCAAAGTTAAGTTAGTCTTAAGTAATAAAAATTTCTTTATCGTATGTTTCACATGTTTTTTTATAACTTAATACAACTTCTTTTGCCTTTACCTTTATTGTCGATGCAAAGCGACTCAGCGAATTAGTGATTGCCGCCACCACAGGGAACGGCTACAGTTAAAAATAATAATAAATTAGTCAAAACATTTGTACAAAAAGTGCAAAATTTAGTAAAAAACCGGAAAATTTCTAGAATTTTTTATATTATTTTTATAAAAATAATAATAAAGTGTTTGTAAAATTATTTGTGTTAATTTTTTGTTATTTTCTTATACCAAGTAAAAAGTTTCCAAACAAATTTTTGAAAAATATGAAAAATTGATGTTAACACCCTAATTTTTAAAATGCTGTAGTTTTGGTAATTTTAAATGACCACCACCAAACTATCACTAAAAGATTCCGAAAAGAATTTTTTTTGAATATAGAAAAGTGAAGTTTACAGCCTGATTAAAAAATTATGTTCTTTCTGTAATATTGACCACAAGCGCAAAAAAATACAACCAAACGAACAACAAACCTTCCAAAAAAGAATTTTTTAATAACGTCTAAAAGGGAAGTGCAGCGTGATATTAGGACCTCAATTTTGAAAATGGCTTAGTTTTTGTAATTTTGGCAACCAAATGAACCAAAAAATAGTTTTTGGAAAATATCATAAAGTGAAGTTAACACCTTACTTTTGAAAATTCTGTAGTTTTTGTAATTTGGACCACCAAAAACAAAAAACCACCACTAAACAATCCAAAAAAGAATTTTTCAAAAATATTTAAAAATGGTGTGCAGCATAAAGTCAACACTCCAGTTTTTAAAATGGTGTAGATTTATAATTTTGAGCACTAAACGTAAAAGAGCAATACCAAAGGAACCCAAAAACAATTTTTGAAATATATGATTAAGTGATTTTAACACCCCATTTTTTAAATACTGTATTTTTTTGTAATTTTCAGTGCCAAACACAGAAAAAGAAACATTAAAAGTTCCAAAAAAGAATTTTTGAGAAATATCAAAAAGTGAGGTAAAGCGTGAGTTTAAAATTCCTATTTTCAAAATGATGCAGTTTTTTGCCATTTTGAACACTAAAAGTTAAAAACTACCATTGGACGACTGCCAAACGATTCCAAAAACAATTTTTGAAACATATCAAGAAGTTAAATTCCCAATTTTGAAAATGCTGCAATTTTTGTAATTTTAACCACCAACAAACAAACATCCACCGTCAAAATACTACCAAACTATTCCACCAAGAAATTTGAAAAATATCAAAAAGTGAAATTTACACTCTACATTCGAAAATACTGTAGTATTTGTAATTTTTACCACAAAGCACAAAAAAACCACTAACCGAATCCAAACAGAATTTTCTAAAAATACGGAAAAGTAAAGTTAACATCCTAATTTTGAAAATTCAATATTTTTGTGTTTTTGACCACCAAGCACAAAAAACACAAACAAAGGACCACCAAAAGGCCACGAAACGACGCAAAAACGAATATTTAAAAAATATCGAAAAGGGGATTACAGCATAATGCTAACAGCTCAATTTTTGAAATGTTGCACTTTTTGAAATTTTGATCAACAAACGTAAAAAAGACAACCACCAAACGAACCAAAAAATAATTCTAGAAAAATATAATAAAGTGAAGATTTGAAATGATGTAGTTTTTTTTGTAATTTTGACCAACAAACACAAAAAAATACAATCAGAGGACCATCAAATGATCACGAAACGATTTTAAGAAAATGTTTGATAAATATCGAAAAGGAGATTGTAGCGTGAAACTAGCGCTCCAGTTTTGAAAAAAGCTTTAATTTTTATAATTTTCACTAACGAACGTTAAAAGCCACCGCCATAGACCACCACAAGATTTCGAAAAGAATTTCTGAAAAATGTCAAAATGTAAAGTTTACAGCCTAATTTCAAATCACTGCTTTGGAGAGAATTTTTGAAAAATATCAAAAAATGTTCTGCGATGTGAAGGTAACACTCCAATTTTTAAAATGGTGCAGTTTTTTAACTTTCAGCACCAGATGTAAAAGAACAATACCAAAAAATTCAAGCTCTAATTTATGTAATTTTGATCAGCAAACACAAAAAACCACCACCAATCAATCCAAAAAAAGAATTTTTGAAAAATATCAAAAAGTAATGGAGTTTCTTTAATTTTAACCACCGAATAACTAAAATCCACCACCAAAGGCCACTAAACAGCCACGAAACGATTCCAAAAAGAAATTTAAAACATATAAAAAATTGAAATATACACTTTAATTTCGAAAATACTGTATTTTTTGTAATTTTGAACACCAAGCATAAAAAACCACCACCAAACGACTAACAAACGTTCCCAAAAAGAATTTTCGTAAAATATCAGAAATTGAAATTGACATCCTAATTTTTATAATGCTGTGGTTTTTGTAATTTTCACCAACACGAACAAAAAAAAAGACAAAGAACCACTAAACGACCCAAAAAACAATGTTAGAAAAATATCGTAGAGGGGAGTGCAACATGAAGACAACACCCCAATTTGATAAATGATATCGTTTTTGTAATGATGACCACCAAATGTATATAAAAAATAACCACCAAAGAATGCAAAAAATAATTTTTATAAATAATGTTTTACAATCATTAAGTTAAATATTGACAGAATTCTTTATGTTCTTTGAGAGCATGTGCAATAATACTTACCAATAGTGACTTTATTTCGGCATTCTCTTACATTCATTTTTGTTCAAATATTATTTCACACAAAATCTAATTCAAAAAATCCAAGCTATCCAAGTTTTGAAGAATTTAATTTCGTGCATTTGTAAACAGAAAAATCAAAATCCGTCAAGGATTTTAAGACAAGGAAGCAACGACTAATACAAAAGATAGCGCCGAGGTATATTAATTTAATTAGCATCGTTGTAAGCTGCGTCGTGAGTAAAACATTGCATAATTCGATGAGTGGGCTAGGCCGCGTGCTGAGTAAATGCATGATAACACAATTTTGATATTTCAAAGATAAAGTATTTCAAATTTCCAAATGGCTATGATTATTTTTTATTTTAAGCCTTCGAAGAGAATAAGTTGAATAAATATTTTTTTGTGGATTCAAACCCACCTCTACCCAGACTGCAAGTTTCAGTGTCCGATAAGGTATCAGCTAGTTTATACAAGTATATATAATTATATTTATGTGTAAATGGATTTAAAAAAATATATGTAACTGATTAAACAACCGCCACAGGGCATAGATTTACGTATATTTATAATCTTCTTGCAGCATCTTTATCAGTGACACTGTTAACAAAGTTTTCTGACTTGTACCATCTAGAAAAGAAAATGAAGAGATTCTTCGGCCCTTTATACTGCGCCTTGGTCGTTTTCTTGAATTATATTGGTAAATATATAATCATATAACATTATACAGATCTCATTGAGATTCGAATTTTTTTTTAATAGATTATATTCACGAGTGATAGTTTGCGAGACAATAAGTGATACATCTAACGATCAACTATTCCGCTATTGTGCATTACCGTAGCAACAGACCCTAAGTGGCGAAAAGAATAATTAGGCACCTCTGTGATTAATTGCAAAAATAATGCTGGTCAAACACCTACCATTTCCCCCTACCCATTTCCATCTCCTCGCGGGGAGCGGAAAGGCAGCCCTGTGACTGGTCATAGAAATAATCTTGGTGAAACTCATACCCTTTTCCCAGGTCCGGTGGGGCTAATAATGACGGCTATTTAATCGACGGCTGATCTTGCACTTACCTATTTCGACTACTTCAGCGACACCTCCGATGCGCACTTCCTTTGCGAATTCACTGTCAGAAGCAACCATGCAGATTTCCCTACAAAAAGAGTAGCGGTCTGCAACAATTTCCCGCGAAATCGACTGTCCGGTTACGATCCTGCTTTCCCGGATCGTTTGTTGCACCTCTCAAACCACGTATTTTCCGCAACGGTATTGGCATGATGGTACTTGCCTCCTTTATGACACAAGAACTGGCCGCGATTTATTTCAGATTCCAAAAGAGTCATTTTCTTCTTGTGTTTTGAGGAAAATCGTTAAGCTGGAATGAGTTCGATTTATGGCAACCTCGAAAATAATGAATGGACGCAGGAAGCACACGCCCGTAAGTTCTATGCACGCGAACGGTAGAGGAAGACCTGTCGCTTATTACATTGAAAGCTGTTGCATTTTATCAGATGCATCACTAATTTTCCCAAAAAATATCACTCGTAGAACAAAATCTTCAAAGCGAAAAATATGCATCGTAATGAGATCTACAACTTTTGTTCATAATATTTTGCGAAATTTGGTGTATTGACTTAGATAAAAGCAGAAAACTATCATTTTTATGGTTTTTTCATGGTTATACCATGAAAATTGCCTTGTCTCCAGCATGTAGACGTACACTTCTGAATTTAGTTTAATTGCAATTAATTGGAGTGGATTGTAATGAATTAGATTAGGTGAGAATGAATTGAATTTGATTGTAATTGATTGGAGTGGATTAGGGTCGATTTGAGAGGATTGGAGTTGATTGAAATTAATTGGACTCGATTGTAATGGTTTGGAGTAGATTAGAGTAGATTTGATCAGAGTGGATTGGAATTTATCAGATTCCATTGTAATTGATTGGATTGAAATGGATTGGACTGGCTTTAAGTGAAGTGAACTGAAATGAATTGGATTGGAATAAAATGGATGGGATTCGATTGGATTCGAATGGATGGGTTTACATTTTTCTTACACCTTCTCTATTCCTTTACACACCCTCCACACACTTACTTGGTGGTGGAAGGGGGACCTACAGTGTAAGGTGGGTTCCGAACCACCAAGAGTAACAGCCTTAAGTACTTAGAGAAAACCTTTTTCTCTAGAGGTACCGGTCCCACGACTCTCCGGAGATGAACAACTCCCTTGCTAGGCTAGTGTTCACCGCATGGGCCACCGACACTCTTCCAGAGTGCGAGGCGGGAATCGAACCCGCAAGCCGAAGGAGTGGGTCCAAAGCCTACGCTTTAGCGCCCACGACCATCGTCCCACTTATTGGGATGTATTGTATATGCATTAATGGAATGGATTGAACGAGTTGAAATAGATCGAAGTGGATTGAATCAGATTGGTTTGGATTGAAGAAGATTGAAGTAATTTAGATTCAAATAGTCGAACTTAATTCTGCCATAATGAATATTCCATCCAGGAACATATTGTAAATGATGTAAATTTTTTAATTAAAAAAAATCACAAATTATCCAAAATTTTCTGGTTTTTCCTCTAACGAAAATGTAATTAGTGATCACCTATCACCTTATCACCTATTTTTGTTTTTTGTTACAGAAATAAGTTCGCAGGCGACATTGAGAGAGTTATTTCCTGAATTCGAAGGTAATGACATTCCTTCCCTCAAGATAATGGGATATGAAAGTGATCCAAATTTAATAAAATTACGTAGACTCGTCCACGACCATGTGGAGGAATGCTATGTACAACTGACAAGTTTAGCCGTAAGGGATCATATCGTCGTTGGATGGTTGGAAGGAAATACTATTAGGCCCATTACTTCTGACTCTGGCCAACGTAATGTTGTATTTGACAAAAATGGTAACGATTTTGTGAGTCTGTCAACTGCTGATCTTAAACGTTTGGGTATAAACCGCCGTTTACATGCAATTCGTAAGCAGGAAGAAGCCGCTGAAATGAGGTTCAGAGCAAGACGGCGAGCAAATTCTCAAGCAATGCATCAACCAAACCATCGAATAAATGATTTAAGAGACTATCAAATATACGATCAGTTGAACAATCCAGCAAAACGTCCAGCGTACAATCAATCAATCCATCAAACAGTGTATCCAGTAAGCCAACAAGATTACCTTCGAGCAAACCATCAAGCACCCTATCTATCAAACAATCTACCAATTTATCAGCAAATGCATCAACCACGCGATCAAGTTCATCATCAAGCAATCCATCCAACACTCGATCCGTTTGATTATCAACTAATCTACCAAGCACGCGGCCAAGGAATTCAATATGCAAACCGTCAAGCCAGCGAGGGAGTAAACAATCCAGTAAATCATCCAGTAAACCATCCAGTGAACCTTCCAACTCCTCGTGCTAACCCTCAACTGAACATGCAAGCAAACAGCCAAGCAACTTCAATGTACAAGGGCTATGGAAAGAGACAGCGAGATAATTAATTCAATTGAAATACAATGTGAAAATTAAAAAAAGAAGCTACTGTATTCTACAGTCGAATAAAAAGTTACAATTAAGTGAAATTAGATCACAAACTCATATACTATTATTGTAATAACTATTTTATATTGTTTGTGAATGGCGGCTCCTGTAGTACATCACAAAGAAATGTCTTATAATGATTTCATAAAGAATCTTCGTATTCTGATTCAACAAAAATCAAAAGGAAAATATTTGAGGAAAAATTACATACCTTCAAATTTCAACAAAAGTCAATATGGCGTAACTCTTGACATCTTGAAAAGTTTTTTGATTCCTTTAAGCCCAAAATGTCTCCTATATAGCACTATCATTTCACTAAGTTTCATTAAAATCGAATAAGCATTTGCAGATTCTGATGTTTCTGCTCTGTACTGGCTGTTCACTTCAAAATAAAAATAATTTTACTCTAAGCGTATCTGCTTCCAAATCTTAAATAATAAATTGAATTTGTAGTACTATATAATTCTCTTAAGCAATAAAAGAAAATAATAATTCAATTTCACGCATTCACTATTTTATTAGCTAATTGTCCCTAAATCTTTAAGAGCCGTTGACACATAACAGCTAAAATTGTTCATTGATATGTAGACCGATTTAGAATTATAGTGAAAACTCTCCATAATGGACACTCACGGTAACGACTTTCTGTCTGCTTGCTTATTATACATATCTCTATTTCGATCATTAAAATCTGGGTACGACCCATGATTTTGCGAATTTTCATAATCAAAATTTTATCGATTTTGATTATTAAAAGAATTATTTATCCGATTAGTGCTGTTGTTTGGATTAAAATACCCTTGATTTTGAAAATTCTGACGTGGGTAATTATTGGATGCCCGTCCTGAATAATAATTATTTTGAAACCGATCATTATCCTTTCTCATATATTGATCATTTCTTCGATCACGTGGAAAATTATTTGAATCAAAACTAGAATTTCTAAAACCTTCATTCTCATAATTTGGCAGCCTGTGTTGATTTTGATAAGAGTTCTGAAAATTATTTCCACCTCCCCTAAAATTTCTCATATTTCGGTTATCGCGATTAAATCTACCAAAATCATTTTGCTGATAAACGCTATTTTTGCGTGGATCATAACCTCTCATACAATTTATTGAGCTTGTCTGATAGAAAGTTTCTAATAGTTCAATAAATTTCTAAAAAATTTTAATATCCCGAATTAAATATGCAGTACGAATTTTTTTGGAAAAATGTCTCGACAATCTTGAGACATTTTCACTTTCAGATGGAGGTGGTATTAAATCTTTAGCGTTATTGATCATTTTTATGGCGTATGCCGGTTTTGATAATCCTTCTTGATAATAACCGTATTGAAGATCAGTACTAATTTGAAAACGAATATTATCATTCCAAAATTTTGAAATAAATTTTTCTCTGAATGTAAATATATTTTCATCTGGGGTAGCTACGAGATTCCACCATTCTTTAGCAATACCTTCTAAGCATGAGTGTACTACAAAATTAAAATCGTCTCTTCTAACGTCAATAGCTCTAATATATTCATCAAAATCGCTAAGAAACATCATAGGTCTTTCGTTTCCCGATCCTGAAAATTTCGGTACCGGATAATTTTTAAGCCATGAGATTTTAATGTTCGTACCACCCATATTCCTATCAATTCTTCTTTCTAATAAATCTTGATGATCTTCAATATTTTGAAAACGCTTCCGATTCTTAATGTTTGTAACAATAAATTCTGCCTGTTCCGTCATAACTTCTTCCGTTTTCTTTTTAAGTGTACAAACATCTTGTTCGCATTAATTATATGCTCTTGTAAAATCCTATCTCGTTCGTCAGAATTTTTTTTTTTGTATTTCTACCCGATCATCTATTCTTTTTACTAAGGATGTTGCGAAGGACCCGATTTTTTTCCGTATCTGTTACAAGTTTACGACGCTTAATTTTTTCCCTTTTCGCCATATATAATAAAGTATTTTGTGATAGTACTGATTTGCTTATGTCTTTTTGTAATTTTTCCAAAGTGGCTATTAATTGGTTCATCTCTGCAATTTCAAATTCATAATCGCTTAGATCAGAATTGTTTTGCGCAATTGTATTATTTTTCGCGCCTAGATTATCTTGTACCTCGGAATCATTTTGTGAATTATTATTTACAGATATATTTTCTAATTGAAAAGTTACAGTTTCGGCATTCCCAGGCGCATGACTAATTGGATCACGTGTATTTTTAATTACGACATTTTCATTTTCGTGTTCTGATTCTGTATCAGAATCATCCGAAAATTGTTTAAGCACATGTTCTTTATTCATTTCCTCAATCATGGATTGAGAAAATTTAATTTTGCTACTACCCTTTTTTGAACCTATTTTACGGTCAATTTTATCGTCTTCCATTTTGACAACTTTAAATTGTAATCAGTAACTAAAAAAAAAAAAAAATATTTTAAAACGAATTTATTTCGTCAGTTATTTTTAGTTTGTTTAAATTTTACACCCGGTGTATTTAAATTATAAAATGAGCTAGTTATTATCGATTTTATTTCAATGATAATAATTTAAGCATTCTTCGCATTCTGCATACTGTTTACAATTTTATCTCCCTGCAAATCTAAATGAGTTCGCACGAATACAATGGGTCACCTGCACGTCATCTAGACTCAAGCGATTTATGACTCTCTATTATATTCCCGAATCAAATGCGCCGGACTGACAGTGACATATACGCAACCTCTCTACTTTAATTTCCTCGAGTGTCCCACCAGGCGGGTGCCAGTGGTAACATTATTGCTCTTAGCTAACCGGGGATTGATTTTTTATTATGTATGTTCTTAATTTAATTGCTGCATTTTGCTGATTTTAAAAATTGATCTTATTATATACCAAAAATTTTATTAATTTTTGATAATAATTCTGTTGCATTTTGAACTAATCTCAGATATTTATTTTGATCTAGAGATTACG
>NC_046657.1:144664569-144669618 GCF_010883055.1 Belonocnema kinseyi
TACACCAGTATTACAAATAATCAAATAGGATTCTGCTCCAATATTAATCGAAAAGAAACCAAGACTTCCTTCGCACAACGAGGTTTTTATCATACGATAAATTTCAAAGTCGTTACGAATTCTATTCTGGCTCAATTTTTACAACAATTGAAACTAAAATGCCAATATAAATTTCAATAGCTAACGCAACCATGCACAACGAGGTTTCTTTATCGTAAGATAAAGTGCAAAGTCGTTACAGTAAAAGTTGCGCACACCATCTTTTCATTTAGTTGATAAAAATTGTTTAAAAAATTACAAATATCATCTATTCATAACCCATCAGCGCCCAAGGTTTTTTTTTGTCTCAAAATTTTCGTGAAACTCAAGCAAAATGATGACTTGGGTATTAATACAGCATGTGCCAGGTTTTGTCAAGATTATTTTGAGAGCATCTTATAAATGACGGACACTTGCGCTCTTCGTATGATCGCGTACTTCAACTCAGTCCATGTCCGAGAATTCATAGCGTCGCGAAAAAAAACGTAAAAATGTATCTTTAAAAACTTTTCAAAATAAATGAGCCGGAAACAGAATTGATTATGATTAAATGAATAGGTTAAAAATACGCCATTTGACTTAAATCTTAGTGCGGTCCTACGATTGCGTGATTAGGTTTTTAATGATAAAAAAGCAGCACGATTTTTTGAATAAAATAAACATATGTTCCAGCATAATTTACATTGCAAATGGCTTACGTGAATTTTTGTAGTCTGGTGATACTGAGTAGTTTAATCAACTACTACACGATATGACACAATACCATGGTAAACAACTTAGGATCTAGATTGTGCTGGGTGGTTTTTGATAAGATCATCTACAAGTTTCGGATGGAGCCAAATATTTTCTTAGATTACCTAAAAGTCTGAATTAAAACAATCAAAATATTTACTGGTATCAACCAAAACATGGTATAATCAAATAAATTTCGCTAACCAACCAATTTTTGTGGTTCAACCAAATATTTTCTTGTCCATATGATTCCTGTATTCTAGGGTTGATTGAACCAAAGCTTTGTTTTGAATTTAGTGTCTCAAACACCATTATTTGATAATTTGTTGACAAAAAATCGAAGCTAACAATACTACTTGGGGGTTGCTTGTCATACCCAACCAGCGAAACGTATCGTTCAGAAAGCCTTTCTTTAACATGAAGAGCCAATTTAGAAAGATTAGCGACGACGATGATAAATGTAGACAAACTTTCAGTCTGCTGTCCCTTTAAGATAAAAAAATGCCCTTAAATCAAGGACATTAGGCCCTTCATCGGTTGGTTAGTAAAGATGGGTAAGGGTAGACCCTAACCTGCAGCTACATTCTCTTTCTGCATGCAAAATTTTTAGGCGGTCTGATATTAGGTGGAGACTAAGTCTAGCTTTACCTATAATGTGCATTCTAGAATATCTGATCCATCATCGCCAAGACTAAAAACTAAAATTTCTGGTCTGGGTTGAGTTGCGCTAAAAGATTTTTCCAGATGGGCTGGAGGGTTCCCAATCACTTTTACTGCTTTCAGGAAGCAAGTGAAAAGCTGCCCATAACACCAGAGTTCATACAAAAATATTTCTAATTTCAACTAACCATTAAAATAACGAAATATTGGTCTTTGCGGAATTTTAAGATTAGCACGGGAATGGTAAATATCATCCTTTTTAATTGTAAGCTGAAAAATGTATAATAACAGAATGCTGATATTTCAAAGATATTCGTAATACATTTTACACTTTCAAATCGCTTTTTTTTCAAAATCTTTAAAACTATCATTAGTATATTTCCATCCTTGGCATATTTGAGTTGAAACCTCGGTTAAGATAACGATGTATTCACAAAGACGCTTTCAATTAAAAATGTGCTTATAGAAAAATAAAGATAATTTAAAACGTTATCTCTTCCAAGGTTTTTTTCGCTTGAAAGCTCGGCAGAGATAAGGCTAAAAATGCAGGGTATATATGTAGTTATCTTTCAGGATATACAACATCTATAATACTAAGTTAAATTGAAACAGAAACTAATGCATTTGTCTGGTCATATATCTTGTATAAAAATTGATAAAAGAAATACTAATGTATAATGCTTTTCGATTTTTCGGAAAGAATCATATACAATTTATATGTGTTCTTTTAAATCTACTTTTATTGCGTTTGTTTTCATTAATCAGCGAACCATTTTATACAAATAATCATTAGAAAAATTAGGACAATGTCATCATCAAATATAGGACCGTGAAGAAAGATAATGCATTTAGACGACGCTTACATACTCTTTTCAGTACAATAGATCAGAGAACACGTTTTTTTTAATTTCCGAAAAGAGATAGGAAAATACCAACGCTAACAAGTCCATGAAGAATAATCGTTTGAATCGAACCAGTCTTTAAGATGTTTCATTCCTATAGTTAATCCACCATTTTGTTTTTAAGAAATTTAAAACGTATTTGACATCAGCAACCCAGTGGGCACAAAATTTGGCGACGCCTTTACGACATCTTTACGACATCCTATGTCCATATCGTTTCGGTGCCTTTATGATATCGTAAAGACATCGTCAGATCATACGACTTATTTACGATATCGTAAAGATACCTTCACGACATGGACATTGGACGTCGTAAACTTATCGTAAAGATGTCGTAAGGATGTCGTAAAGACGTCGCCCATTTTTGTGCCCAAAGGGAACCCATTTAAATCACGTTACACGTACAAAATGGTTTCCTGAAGGTTTTGAAAAGTAATTATACAATAAGTATGATTTATAAGTTTATTATTCCTGTTATTTGAGGCTAGGTAGCCGCGACCATAATCGCGCTGGTACCAATTCGAATGCACATGTGCGAGGTACGACTATGACCATAATTTTGCTGTGCTCATAAAACTTGGAAATCATTCCGGCTCATAAAGAATTTAATGCCGAAGTTCTTTTGCGCAGTTTAAATTATTTGCGATCGCTATTTTTTCAAAAAAATTCTCAGAAGAAAATCATATTATAATATAACAGAACAAATACTAACAAAGGTTAGGTTTACTAAAGGTTCACAAGAAGCCACAAATGTCCACAAATAAATTTTTTGCACAATTCAGATGTGGGAGTCATTTTATTATTTTCAATTCAGAACAACAACAGTTTCTTCACAGTGAATGATAGAAAATTAAATTTTAATGATTTATTTGTGCCGCATCGTGATTTAATGAAGTTTCTTTAAACTAAGAAAACTCGTGTTGGCTTTGTCCGTGCCACTTTTTAAATGGGACAAACTGAATCGATTTAGCTAATGGATTGCGTTAGGATGTCTTAGATAAAAACCATTGGCACTTGTCCAATAATTCAAGGTCCAAAATCTTTTTAAATAAGAAACAATTATTTGAATAAATACTTTTTTATACTTTCTTTCTCGTTGAATATTTGAAACCATTTTTAAAGAGTTCAATATAAATTTTTGTTCTGTCTTTTAAAAGCATTCACCGCTATATGCTTGATAATAACTTGAGCCTGCATATTTGAATTTCATTATGTGTTATTTATTACTTCATCAAACACAATGTCCAACTTGTCGATTTCAACAAAAATATTTTTTTAACTCTTTATTAAGCAAAGACTTTTTTAAAAAATTGTTTAGCATCATAATTAATTCAATAAAAAATAATTATATTTAGTTCACGATTCAACCGAATATTCATCAGGAAATAAGTTCATATTAACAATAATATTATTGGTTTTATAACCATGTGTCTGGTTGTCCCAAAATTTGAGATAAGTATTTAATTATTATTTTTCATACATTTGGCTGTTCTTAGTCTCTAAAAAATATGCTAAAAAATTAAAACAGTAAACATTTTCTCACAAAAAGGAATGATTTTCCTCCTATATCAAGTGGCTTGACACGTAAATAGTATTATTGTTCTAAGAAGATGTTTACAAAATTTCTCAATTGCTATTGTTTAGTAACAAAAATGATCAAACCATTGAAAAAGTGGTACTGTTCCTTAGAAAAAACTTATTTTCTCTACCAAATTCTGTTGCCAATATTTGGTAATTTTCCATGATGAAAATTATTCTCATACAAATTTTCAGTATTTTCAGTTAAAAGACAATATTTTTTACTAATTGAACATTGTAAAGAATTATACTTGAGATGTTAGGTTGTTGACTAGAATGATAAATTTTGAAGGTCGATCTTACGACATTTTTGATCTACTAGTCGAGAATATCCATTTCACTCATGTTTATTAAACAACAAACAAACTAGCTTTCGTCCCGAAATACCGGACCTCATCAGTTTACATTAATATTACAGCTAACCGTTCACTCTTGGACATGCAGTGCATAGTTATTATAAACATTTTGAATCACAGTAGGCAGCACTCGTTTATACCGTGGCCGCATCCCAGTGGGCACGAAATTCGGCGACGTCTTTACGACATCGTTACGACATCTTCACGACAACTTTACGACATCCTATGCCCATGCGTTTCGGTGTCTTTGCGGTATCGTAAAGACATCGTTAGATCATACGACTTATTTACGATAACGGAAAGACGCCTTAACGACATAGACATAGCATGTCGTAAGGTTGTCGTAAAGATGTCGTAACTATGTCGTAAAGACGTCGGCAAACTTTGTGTCCAGTGGGATATCCAAGAGTTAGGATAAGTATTGTAACGTTCACAAACCAACTTGAAACTACGAGGGTGGATTGATAAGTTTCTGGCCTGACCGAGAGATGGCGCCACTAGGCCTACCTTGAGGTGGCGTTCTATAGTACCATCCTTAGATAGCTTGTAGCTATAGTTTCAGCCCGATCGCCATGTTAGTTTAGGTTTCAGAGCACACTGAACAAGACACCTCTGTGTTTTTCTTAAAAATGGAAAAGATGGTAAATCGTGCTGTCATCAAATACTTTTATTTGAAGGGTTTAAAGCCGAAGGAAATCGAAGAAGAGATGGACTCAACACTGGGGACATCCTCCCCATCATATTCAACCATTAAGCAGTGGGTTTCCGAGTTTAAAAAGGGT
>NC_046657.1:144669718-144702845 GCF_010883055.1 Belonocnema kinseyi
TCAGCCTTGGAGGAGATTATGTTGAGAAATAAAAAAAAAATTCTTAAAAACGTTGTTTTTCTTGGTCAGGCCGGAAACTTATCAATCCACCCTCGTATATGTGATGTGTTCTTACATGACAGAGAGCGGTAAATTTAAAAACTAAAAGTAACATTAGTAAAACTAATTAGTGGCTAATATAAGACAACTAAATATATCGCTAATAAAATCGGTGTCTGTACGTTTGTTAACAGAATTTCTATGTTTAGTTATTTGAAACATTTCTTTAAAATTACGTTTTTTGTAATTATTTTCGGTACTCAATATCCTAGCATTAGAAAAGTTAAAGTTATGATTAAAAGTATGAGGGTGAAAGACCAGTCCTGTACCTCTAGAAACTTTTCTACAATCATTTTTATTTTCTCTAATTCTGTCCTTAAAATAACGTTCAGTCTGGCCAATGTAAACGCAACCACATTCACACGGAACAAGATAAACAATATGAGTTTTGTGTTCTGTAGCAACTTTATCTTTATTTTTAGTGAAACCATGGAACTGGTCCTTCTCATCTTTGAAAACAACTAAAAAAATATTCAATTCTTTGAAAAAATCTTTTGTAAAAGCTAGTAAGACTGTTAATAAAAGGAAGAACAATGAGTTTATTAAAATCCAACGTGTGATTCATGATTTGAATCGTGGCTGACAAATTTCTGTTTTTAAAACATCCAAACTTTTATTAATATACTTTTTTGTGAAACTTTTTCAGATAATTATTAATCTTTAAGGTTTCTTCTACAATATGCAAGTTTTGTGATTGGAATTTAATGTGTGAAAGTGTGATAGCCTTATCGACAAGAATATAGATGACTGAGATTTTGCCTTTTATAGAAATATTAGAATGAAAATTGACATACCTTCCTGACCATGTTGGTTTTCGGTACCAATTAGTTACTAAACTATTATTTTCTTTGTAAATAGTGATTTCCGAGAAATTATTTCTGTTATTATTTTCAGTTTCAATTGCAAATTTCAACCTAGGGTGATAAGGAGTTAAATTTAGACAAAAGTTCATTGATATTATTTTCAGAAAATCATGTCAAAATATCGTCAACGTACCTAAAAAAGAAAATAGGTTGAAAAAATAATTTAGGAATAATATCGTTTTCCAAACCTTCTATTACAATGTCAGAAACAGTGCTAGATAATGAAGATTGATTTTATACCACTTCAGTTTTATCCCAACTATTTTTTATATTATGTTCTGTTTTTCCAATAATTTGTTTGATAGGTTTTACAATAAATTTTCATAAATTGTAAACAAGTGACCCTACCAGTGGGCACAAAATTTGGCGACGTCTTTACGACATCGTTACGACATCTTCACGACAACTTTACGACATCCTATGTCCATGTCGTTAAAGTGTCCTCACGGTATCGTAAATAAATCGTCAGATCATACAACATATTTACGATATCGTAAAGATGACTAAACGACGTGAACATAGGATGTCGTAAAGTTGTCGTAAAGATGTCGTAACGATGCCGTAAAGACGACGCCAAATTTTGTGCCCACTGGGCTATGAAAGAGGTTACAGGTCTTAAAGGGACCGAACCCTCATGTATTTTCGGAAGACCGTATATTTCAGGTTTCAACTAATTTTCTCTTCGACACAAGCTCATGTTTCTTTTATTATTGATACTTTATTCTTAGGATTGACATAAAACTTGTCACCAAGGCTCAAGAAATAGGCTACTTCTTCTGGGATATCCTTGTCAGTAAGATTAATTAACCATTTTTCATTGTGTTTCTTTCTGGGGCAAAGGTAGAAGTATTTACTTTCAAGCCATTCAAATTTTTTAAAGAATTATTAATCAATTTTTTTTCAAAATTATCAATTATTTTAATCTGACAATATTTAAAAAAAATATGTAATAAGTTTCTGTTACATTAATATTTTTCAACTACATTTAAGGCCATGTGACGAGTGGGTCACGTGATTAGATTCCTACCATACCGACACTTTTTTTTATTTTTCAACCTATTTTCTGACCAAGCGCCACATCGAGTCGAAAATTTGAGATAATAAATAAGAGGCACTATGGGTGTGTAGGGAGCGCGACTGTTGGTTTCGCGCTTCGCGCTCTATAATACATTTATCTATCGCTTCACGCTCGATAATGTATTTAAATCGCACTCCATGATCGGTCTTTGTATATTCCTCACACTTGTGCAGAGACTTATGAAAACTAAAGATCAAAGGATCGACAGCAGTAATACGACAATTGTGAATTCTCTGTTGTTAAGGCTTCTTCGGCTTTAAAGAACATATTCTCATCTTGCACTCGAGTTTATTCCTCCAATTTAGCTTAAAATGTTCATTTTCGTGTTTTTAGAAATTTTCTTAAAAAAACTCTGGTAATTTTTGGTTTTGTGAAAGAAGTCATTAGGATAAATTGTTCGTCTTTTTTTATAACTATGAACATTCGTGCGGAGAAGTTTTGAATTAAAGAAAAGTATTCTCAAAAATCTTTAAAATAAGCTCACTTTTAACATTTTTATCCTAAATGGGACAAAAACTGGGACGTCAAGTTTTACAAAAATCGAATACCTTCCCTGATGAAAATGTAAAAATGAATTAATTTGTCACGAATAATTTGTTGATAGTTCCTTTTTTTAGTTGTAATCGAAAAAATAACATTAAAAAGATAAAGAAAATTAAATTTTTTACTTCCCCCCCCCCCCTTCGTACATACATGCATGAATACATACGGACAGATACATTCGTAAAAAGCTGTTTTTCGATTTCAGGCGGTCCCAAAACGCGGACATTTGACAAAAACTGGGGGGGGGGGGGTCAAATTTTTAACAAATCTAATACCTAATATTTAAAACAAAAAAAAAACTATTCAAATTATCATACAAATTTAAGACCAGATACACCTTTCTTAGTGCTTTCTATTTATTATCAAAAATTTTCAACTTGATCTGGCCCTTTGTGTGAAAATGAGTTGGGAAATAGAAACAGTTTCGGTAAGGTAAGAATCTGGTCACGTGACCCACTCATCACACGGCCTTAAGTTTTCAACTATTTTTTTATAAATAAACTAGTGTTAATAGAAATTGGCTTTAGAATATTTGAAATACAATTTGACAAATTGTAAGTGAGAAAAGAAACAGCAAAAACAATTAGTCTCCTACTTAAATTAGCATTAAAGATTATATAAATTTCACCCATGAATGCGAGATTAATAATTTTATTAACTGCCTTGATTTACAAATTACAAAACCTTCGGATCGTGATTTTTTTATAAGTAGTACAAAAAACCTTTTTGGTCTGGTAGGTACTTAAATAATAATTTAAACAATCAACTTTTTGCCACACCCATCTTGAATGTGAGAACTTCCATGCCTCTAAATGATATGCAAAGTACTTCTATCCAACAGACTGTTCGGGAATAATAATAGCGCATGCGCACTTTCAAACATGTCTACTTTGCGAATCGACGCAATGGACGCGGATGCGTATTCCAGAGATGCTTAACTTTGCGCACGGGCAAAATAAAAACATTCTTTAAAAAAAAGTGTGTGTCTCGGGACGCACGGTAGAAGTAGAACCTCCAAAGAAGTTATAAGTAGAACGAGCTCACGGAATTTACTGAAACTTACGGAATTTAATGAATACATGGAATTTGTGGATTTTAGGGCATTAATGAAATTCAAGGAAATCATAGAATTCGCGCAATTCATAGAGTTCACAGAAATAAGGGAATTCACGGAATTAATAGAGTTTATGAAATTCACGGAATTCATGGTATTTGCGGAGTTAATGGAATTTAAGGAATTTATGGAATTCGCGGAATTTGTAAAATTTATGGAATTTACGGAATTAATCGTATTTGCAGGATTGATTAAATTCGCGGAATTCGCGGAAATGGCGGAACTCATCAAATTAATTTGAATTCGCAGAATTCGCGGAGTATTTTCAATACATGGGATTCGCGAAATTCATGGAATTCGTAGAATTCGCTGAAATAATTGAATTCGTGGAATTTTTCTAATTCCCGAAATTTATGGAATTCACGGATTTCATGGAATCCGCGGATTGTATGGGATTCCGGGAATTCATAGAATTTACGGAAATCAAGGAATTCGTGGAATTCCGTGAATGAATTAAAAAAGAGTTTTAAATGGAAATATGCTAAATAATTTGTTTGGGTGGTTGTTGCAAAAAATAGCGCGTGATACACTTACGCTTAGTCGATGACTACTCGTTATATTGCATTATTTACCTTCAGATTGAGAGCATATCTGAACAGTTAAGGAATTCATATACAAAATTTAACATCAACGTTTGTTTCAAAAAAAAAAAATACTGTACATAATCATTTGTTAAAGAAGATAGACAGTAATCCCATGCCAAATTATATTGAATTATGAATCGAATTGAATGTGAAGGTTGTAATACAGCGTATATAGGTGAAGCTGGCCGGAAATTAAAAACCAGAATCGCCGAACACAAGAGAGATTGTGAATCATTACTTTGATTTTGATTTCAAAAATATGGAAATATTAGCTACGGAAAAGCACGTATCAAGGACGTATTATTGATTTCATTTTTAAAAACAAATTTACAAAGATTTTAGTTAATGTAAACACTGATATTCTAAATATTAATAAAATTTATCACAGTATAATAAAATAAGGTCATGTTTTTAGTTACAAAATTTCTCACTTTTAATTTAAACTTCTTTTAATGCTTCTTCATTAGTAGTTTCCATAAAAATGCCTCCATTGTTTGTCAACATTTATTACGTACATTTTCTTCATGTATTTCTAAACAGTCAATTTTTGTGCGTCCTTCCTAGCCTACAATAGAGTTTCCTTCCTTATTTTAAAAACGTAGTCCTCAATTGATGAAAGTCTCCTTAATGTTTTTAAGACTTCAATATAACCATTTTTATTGTTTTAAAGTTGAATTACGAAAAAAAATTCTGACTGGATAAATTTCAAAATGACATCGTTGTTTAGTTTTTGATCAAATAATTCTGAGTTCAAAGAAATGTTTGAGAAATGGGTATATTTTTGGGGATAGATGTTGCCAAGCTAATGTATGGTCAACTATAAACGGGTGTTTGTTATTGTTTTAAATACTGGAATTGGGGTCAAATATAATTGAAAATAGGTTTTACGTAGTTGCGGCTTGGCCAACTTAGAACAGGCGGTTTTTCTAAATACTGGAGGTGTGATCAAATATAATTGAATATATATATTGTACTGAGTGTGATTAGGGTGCAAGTATAGACGCACATTTTTTGGGTTTTCGCAAAGAAAAAAATTCCTTTTGCACAAAGAACAAGTGTAAACATTTACTAAAAAAAAAAATTGAACCACGATTAGTTCATATTGAGCAATACGAACTTTTGCAAGTTTTGATTTCCGTCACCATATAATATTGAAATTCACCTATCTCTATTTGTTCTTACAGAATTAAGTTCACAGACGACATTAAGGGAATTATTTCCTGAATGCGAGGGTAACGATATTCCCCCTATCCAGACATTTAAATATGTAGCTAATCCACAGCTAATTAATTTATGAAGAAACGATAAGGGCAAGGTGAAAGATTTCTATCACAGGTATTCAATTTTAGCGTTAAGGAATCATGTTATCATCGGATGGATGAAGGGAAATGTTATTAGACCAATAACTTCTGTGTCTGGTCAACCTAATGTTGTATTTGACGCAGATACCAACAATTTTGTGAGTTTGCACCCTGATGATCTTCACCGATTGGGAGTGGACCGTCGTTGTCATCAATTCGTAAGAAGCAAGAAGCTGCTGGAATGAGGCTTAGAGCAAGAGAACAAGCAAACATTCAATCAATCCATTGGGCAATCTATGAAATAAATTATCCGGCAGTCCATGAAGCATATGGACAATTAACCCATCAAGTAATGTATCAACCAATCCATCAAGTACGCGATCAAGTAAGCATCAAACGTTGCATCAGGAAGATTATAAAGCAAGCCAACAACCAAACCTTTAAAGTAACCGCGTACTAAATTACGGAGTAAATCATCCAGAAAACTATGAAGTAAACCATTCAAATGCCCAAGCAAACCCTCGATCAAATAGTTGGACATCTCAAATGTACCGTGACTATTTTAACACAAGCAGAAACAATTAGTTTCTTTAAAATAACAAGCGAAAATAAAATACTACGGAGTTTTTGATTCCAAGTCGAATCAAAACGTTAAATGTATATTGATGCAAATCGCTCTTATCTCATTTATTTTTGGATTTTCTTAGTTTGCAGTTTACAGAGAATTCTAATTTAAAATTGGTTATATTTAGTGATCAAATTTAAGCATTTAACAAATCAAAATGTTTATTACAATTATTGAAGGAAATAATAACTTTAACTCAGGAAATAATTTTCGTGGAAACTAATATTTTATTAGCATCTTTGTTAGATTCTATCGAACTATCTTGGATGTATAAGATTTTATGACACGTCCATAAATCATCTAGGAATACCATAAAATGCTTGATATTTTGCAGAACGTGTATTCGAGTTTCTTTTCAGTTTATCTAAATCATTGGTTGAAGTTTACCATGTTTTAGACTATCAAATCGTCAACGATGACTCGGATCCTTGCAATCTTTCTCAAATATCTGAGGGTCTGTTGGAATAGGTAAGGCGAAAAGCTTAGGTGCTATAGCTTCTCCCATTGCCGTAAAAAATCATAAATATATATTTTCAAATTTTGGCAAATTTAGTTTTACATTACGATGCTCCCTTATTTATTTTCCCTAAATACCACACTAAATTTATTGCCCCCCTCTTACTTAGAATAGGGTAGATAAAAAGAAGAAAACTTTTTGTTAAGAGCGCTTGCTAGGAGCGTCTGGAACTGATTTTTCTTTATTGATGCTACCCTCAGTTTCTTAGGAGTAATAATGTGTTATTTTTATAACAACTTACATTTTTTAAATGGATTCTCCTCTAAAAGCTTGTAAATCATTTTATTTGATTCGTGTCGTAGTTTCTTTTATCACTTTGAAGCGTGCAAATTATTTTTAAAGTAGTTCGTTATTAATTTCCATCTTATACTGAACCAGTCAAATTGTCAGGTGTTCAATCAGTATCTTGAATTATCACTGGTGAACTAATGAAATTAGAGCTTTAAATGAGCGAAGCAGTAACTGACTCAAATAGAAGAGCGTTACTGAATATACCAGTTCTTTGAATTTTGCGAATGAAAACAAACTTTATTGTATCATACTGTTTTTGTTAGAAATAATTCTGGCGTGGCTGGAAAAAGCGGGGCACATGATATATTAAGTTTTTTTAAAGTGGTAAGTCCCCTAGTCGATTGGGTTTATCTTCAAACGACACGATACGTTGACACAATGACAGGCCCTCCCAAAATTAGGCGCCAAAATATTATTGGGAGCGAGTAATAATTTTAAGGATATGTTTTTTGTAAAATTGCGAGTTTATTTATAAACGTGGTTACCAGTTCATCATTCAAAATTTTGTCCCTCTCTAGCTACTATCTTCTCCAATTTTGCTGGCAGAATGCGGATAAAGCGTTGGAAAAACGACTTGTCTTTTGAAGCTATCCACAAGTCAACCCATTTTTTAGCAATTTCATCAAAAGTAAATCATTAGTCAGACAGGCCATGAGGCATGGATCGGAAGAGGTGGTAATACGACGAGGCGATGTCGCGAGAATACGGCATGTGGGGTAGGACTTCCCATTTCAGCATTTTCAAGTATGTTTTAAGATGTTTCGCAATGTGCGGTCGAGCGTTTTGGTCTTGATGTTGATATCTCTCTTTACGAAAGTACCAATCTCTGATACAATTGCTATTGATAAATCCTTTGCAAACTTCACTTTGGATCTCATACTATTGATAGAACGCTATCAAAATAATATTTACTTCTCTTTCAACACTTAATTCGAAAAACCAACCTCAGGAGCAGCAAGGGGTTCTCCAATCTCACCTGTAATAGCCAACATATTAATAAAACATCTATAAAATTAAATCTTTAATCAATCCAAGCTTAAACCAATGTTTTGGTTGCATTACGTTGAAGAAGCTTATCATCTGAAGACATGGACTACATGAATTGAATCAGTTTTCCGATTTCATTAATCGATTGCACCTTAATATCGAGTTCACCATTCAAATTAAACAATACGGAAAGCTGCCCTTCTAGACGTATTAGAAAAGGGATTAAACGGAAAAAAGTTAGGAGGTATGGTACAATGCATAAATAGAAGAAGAAGAAAAAGAAATGAGTGCAAAATATGAAATCTAAAAAGAAAATCAATAGTAGTAAAAAAGGAGATATAAGAAAACACACAAGAAACAAAAGCGTAAAACTAGTTGTGGAAAAAATCGTTTAACTTCGGACATTATTGGCGGTTAAAATTAGATTATTGTATGATGTCCTTTCTACATTCACATTCTAGTGAGTGTTTAAAAACTGAACTAGATCTTGTTTCTCTTCCACCATTTCAAACATCTACTGAGATTCCGCAGTGGGTCTATTATAAGCCGGTTTCATCGCTGACCGACGATTCGATGGTAGAGTTTGTCATTCCAGGCCACGGCGAAAAATATATAGATCTCCCTCATACAATATTTTAATCAAAAACTCGTTTCTTTTCCAAACAACGCATACGCGTACATAGCGTACCTAGAAACATTGCTCAATACAGGCATCGATATTCGTCGAGATTATTTTGGTGCAGACACAACAATAGATCTAAAAGGTCATCTGCATTGCGACATTTTCAGTCAAAACAAATTTCTTTTTAACAGATTTAAAATGCGTCTTCGATTCGTACGTACCAAAGATGCTTTTTGCCTTATGGACCCTGTCAGGAGATGCAGTTTACACATTTTGGAAGTATCACTCCTTGTTCGTCGTTCAAAAATAAGCCCCGGTATTTTACTAGCACACGCAAAAGCTCTGTCACAAGGAACAGCAAAATGCCCTCTAAAAAGAGTCGAGTACAAAGCGCTTACTTTACACAGAGGTATTCACAGTGAAACTCTTGATAATGTTATTCTCGGACAGTTGCCTGACAAAATAATTATCGGTTTCGTAGAGAACAAAGGCTTCAACGGTAATGGATAATTTAATCCATTTAACTTTGAAAATTACAAGATTAATTGCTTATCTCTTTCCGTGGACGGGACACAAATACCTTCGAAACCTTTGCAACCAGATTTTTCACAAAAAATCCGCACGTTGATACTCATCACACGTTTTTCTCTAGTACTGGTATTCACTTTCTTAATGAGGGTAATGATATCGATAGACATGATTACTCGCAAGTATTCTGTCTTTTTGCTTTTTATCTTACCCCTGATCTTTCTGCAAATTGTTATTCTCACTGGAATTTCGTAAAGCATGAAAGTCTACGAATAGAAGTACGTTTGGAAGAACCACTAAGAAACACCGTAAACTCTATCGTATATGATAACGTTGTGGAAATTTACGCGTTTAGACACTTTTCTTTTGAATTTGGAGGAAAATAAATCTTTTTTTTTCGGCCTTTCATTTCTCGAAATTTTACACACATATGACATCTAATGTACACATGTAATTACTTAGGACAGCTTTGGACAGAAAATGTCTTATCTTTTTATACTGTCGCCGTTATCTCCTGAAAATTCAGATCTGTAAACCTTGGAAAAAAGAGGTGAAAAAAATAGTCCACATATGTCATTATATAAGTGTCTTTTTTGAAGCACACATGTCGTCTTTCATTTCGTCCAAAGTAGTATAACAAGTCGGTTTACTCCTAACGCGGTTTGTCGTGTGTGCACGACACGCTACACTTTGCCACCGTCGTCTTCTTCGCAAAACTCATCATCGGTAAATATTCTTTTCTATGTGAAAAATATTATGGACTTCGTAATTAATATTCAAGGCTTTCGTGATCTTAAAGATAACTTTATTGCAAAAGAAGTGGTCGTCATTGCAGTGGACCATAATTATACTGAACACTAGATAACTACACCACCTTATCCCCTCTCGGGTCACTGTCGCGCTGCGAAAGAACAAAATAACTGGCTCACTTGTTATTTTCACGTTATCGACTGGTTTGTGGGAGAAACTCCTACAAAATATCTGTATTAAAATCTACGTGATGTTGCAAAATCAGCTAGTCAGATATATATTGGAGGTCTGGAAAAAGCTGCACTTTTACAAGACGTCACAAGTAGGAAGATTATCAATCTAGAAGAATTAACCTATCCTTATTTTAGAAAAGTTGAATCCAATAAACATTACTGTTTTCATCACACTATGAAAAAGCTACATTTTTGACATGTGCTGTCAATAACGCGTGGCTGAAAATCTGGCTTCAAAAACGAAGACGAGAAGAAATATCTCTTCGTGATTTCACTCGTTCCAGTCCAAGTACGCTGAAAACGACTAAAGGCTCTAAAATTAACGGTCTTGGGACGGCGGTGACATCGAGGAAGGTCGTTGACAACATACAGATTTTTTTTTTAATCCATCAGATCAAGAGTGAGGTTTCTAATCCTGCACCAGTACTGCCTTGACTTGGAAGTCCTGGAAATACAGATGGACAGTCTTCGAATAATTCAATCACTTCAAGTAATACCAGGGCATACGACAGACGTATTCCCAGCGGATCGAATACCGAATGTGTGGATGAGACCGGGTTCTTTAATTTTCAACACAGATCCACACAATAAAAAAGGATCGCACTGGGTAGCTGTTTATATTGACCGAAATGACCATGGAATGTACTATGGCAGCTATGGCCTACAGCCTCTTATTCCTCAAGATCTATATCGTCTGCGAAGAAACTTTACCATATTCCTGTGGAACACAATAGAGTTACAAAGTTTCTCTTCGGTTGTGTGTGACCAGTTTTATAATATATTTTCGTATCATATGCGCAGTGGTTTTTTTTTCTCACGATTTTACCAAAATTTTCAGCGAAAATCTCGTAGAAAATGATAGCCTTGCATCGAATTTTTATAAAATGATTTTTAAAGAAGATTAAATCGACTGTTTTGCACAAACCTGAAGACAGTTTTCATGGTAGTGATTATAATAAGGGATCTATTAATTCACATCTTCAATCCAGTGTTTAATCTTGCTCGTCACAACTTGCTACTTCAAATCTAACATAGTGTACTCACATTTATTACTGCGCGCTATGTGGTAATTTTGCAGTATTTATCAAGGATATCCCAGGCTACGACGTGTAATGAGTCATAATAATCATAATCATAATCTTCATGGTTTTTAATTTTAAGTGCATATATCTTTTAATTTTAAGCTGATTTTAATTTTTAAACTCATTAACCGGTTTTTACACTTGTAATTTCATGTTTTTTTTTAATTTTCTGAATAAATCCATTTTAATAGGTTTAAGTGTGATCCTAATCTCTTTTATTTACCACACCATTCCTTTAGTAAATAAGCTTTTTTATTCAAATTTTAACATTAAAAGAATCAAATCAAAATTTCATTCCTAGTTGAAATCATTAATATATAGTCGTAGACTTTAATTTTTAGAAATTACGTCAGGGAACTCACTTTTCTCAGAAACTTATCTCCAGACATGTATTCAAACATAAGATAGGCATACATACTCGTGCTCACTTTATCTGTAGTAACCAGAGATGGGGGGGATTCAAAAGGGAGGGAGACAGAGGTCAATGACCTCGCGGTGTTGTGGAGGGGGAAGGCGACAGCCATCACAGGCGGCCGAGGAGTGGGGCTAGGCTGGCGGTCGCTATGTAGTTGCACCTTGCTACTTCTACGCGAAGAAAGTGTGTTCTTTAAGCTATAATTTAAAAGCAGGTTGTTTCCAAGTAATTTTTAAATAAGGCTGCCTTGTTTAAATCATTAGTATTTATTTTTAAAATTGTTTCTCTCTGTAAGTCGTAAGGATTGTGAAAATTTATTTTCTTTAAGATATTTATTACTTTAAAAAAATTATTTATTTGCTAGACATTTTGTCCTCGTAAATCGTAGAAATATATTATTTTCGATAAAATGTACATATTTTGTTTAATAAAAAAAGGGAAAATCGTAGTAGTAACACGAAGTGTTAGCTGCCTATGAATTTTTGCCGCGTATGATCTAGATTATAATCTATAATATAAACAACTAATTGAAAAATCGGCTGTGTGTGCTTCAAGATATGAGTATGGAGATTTGGTATGCAAGACATAAAATAAAAATATGTAACCGGGCGGCATAAAAATTGAAGAATCGAGTACTCAATTGCTAAACATCTTAAACCAAAAAAAGTACTTTCAGGATTCAGCGATTGTGTCATCAATTGCCGGTAATTATATTTTTTTACGGTTCACGGTAAAAAATCATTTCACAAATGAAATCTTTTTACAAAGTACTGAATATTCTGAAGAAAATAACTTAATTTATAATAATTAATTGTAACTTATTAATAAAACTCGGACCTATGTACAAAATGCTTGGCCCTACTCTGCTTATAAATGAAAGATTATTCACAAAAAATAGGGTCTTTAGCGTGAATTCGATAGAAAACTGAGGTGTAAATGCACATAAGTTCTCTAGTTCTTACATATTTACATTATTACTGCAAATATTAACCGATTATGATGTATCTTTTTTTCATTTCTATTAATTATATAAATAAATTTATTTTGTTTATTAAAATTGAATTATTCAATGATTTCATAATTTCGTTTTTTTAAACTGGCCGAAATCTCATAACAATGCTCCGGTTCATTCGTTGCGGATAACTCGTCTCGCTCCAGAGTGTCTGCCCACTAGTGTGGGCATGCTCGATGTGGAAATGTGGAAATTCGAGGAAAGCTATCACTGAGTGTCACTGCTATTTTCCACTTTTATGATTATTAAACAAAATATAAACATTTTATTCAAAAAACGACAATTCTTGCTTCGAGGTCTGGTGATTTAGATGAGGCGTACAAAAATTTAGATGAAAATATTCAACCATGTCGACTCAAAATTCAAAACCGATTGCCATTCTGATAAAGGGCATTAAGCTGAAGGAGCTTTAACGAAAGCGAATTCACAATAACTAAATTTAATTTTTCGATGGTTTGACTTTCTATTTTCTTTTTTTAGTGGAAAAGTCATCATTCTTGTTTAAAAATGAAGTTTCATGTTAAAAATTAAATGCCTTCAAAAAAACTAATCTTTTTGACCTAAGAGATCCACTATTTGTTTGTTAATGCAGTTTTGTGGTGAAAAATGTAGTTTTTTGTTGTTCTAAAATTCGTCTTTTGGACTGAAAATTCACATATTTGTTAGAAAATATTTTTTGTAGAAATTTTCACGGTTTTAAATTAAATTCAATGTATTAAGATTTCAAATTTTATGAATATAAAGTGTTTCATATTAAATTTAATATGGTATTCACATTCCTTTTATTATAAACATGATTTTGAAACCAAGGTTCAAAATTTTTCTTAGTCGTGATTGTCGTTTCAAAGCGAAGGATGTGATGGTGTAACATTTTCAAATTTATTTAAATAATATTAAGGTCATATTCTGTAACTTTTAATCAGGTTATGACTATGTTGCGTCGCGTAACCTTTATCAAAATATCGTGTTTACAAGTGATTGCTTGATAGTTGATTTAAGTAAAGGTCTTTTTCCCAAAATACGTTTACTACAGTTACGTAAAAGTTGGGAAACGGAAAAAAGTATACATCAAATATAAAAAGTGATTTTCTTGTTTCTATTTTTGTTTTATAAAAAACCTTTCTTTGCAATAAATGCCAAAAAGATTGAGCCAAAGAAATAATTTCCTGGGAGCTAAGAAACTAGTTTCTTTTATTCATTTCTGCACACCCCAATAAAAAAACTTCGATACATTCTTCATCAAACATTTTTTATGTTTATCATCAGTGTCATCATGAGTGTTGGAGAGACACTTAATTTGATTTTTCGTTGATTTTATTTAATTTTCTATCGACTAAATTCTTTTAAAATGTTTGAAAACAGTTTTTTTTCACTTGCCATTAATTACGTATAACTTTGACGTACGAAACAAGTGTAGATAAAATATGTTAAAGCTAAAATTAAAGAAATGTAAATAAGATTAAAATAAAATTTAAAATCCTATTGACGTTCAATAATCAAATTATTATGCGAAATTCTTGAAAATAAAACCAAGAATCCAACGACCAAATTTATACGGCCACCATTAAATGTTTCTAGTTAAATTCGAACAAAAATAACCATTTTTTTTCCTAAAAAAGAGAGAGAAAAAAAATTTATTTTTTTCACAAAAATAAAATAGAGGAAAGAAAATTGAGAAGGTAACGTAACAAATCCCCTTTCTCCTCTTTTTATTTCTTTCATCTCTTTTATTTTTAACTATTAGCAAATCACAATAAAAAACATTTATAAAAAATAATCTCCAACGTTTTGGCCCTTATAAAACACCCTGATCAAGGGAAAAAAATAAAATGAAGAAACGGAAAATGAAAAATACCCGATCAGGCGAAAACACTAAGAAAATCACGATGCTCTCTTCCTGACATCCGAGATTCTAAATAAAAAATTCTCGTTTTTCTTTCTTCTTTTTTTTTACTTTTGTTGAAGAAAGAAATCTTTTTCGTTTAATATTTAGGAAAGACTTGTTATCTTTTTTCGGACTCTTAAAGGAAAATGTTATGGTGGTTGTCCAAATTTCGTCGCTGGATTCTTTGTTTTATTTTCAGGAATTCTTTACGATAATGATAAAATTAATCGAGGCAGTTTAGCTGAGCATAAAAACTGTGTTCCAGCATTCAGAGGAAATAAAAGAAAAAATTTCATTTTTTTTTAGCTTTTGAATTTGTGAATTCCAGATCTATAGAATTGTACCTATGAAATATAAAAATACGTCAAAAATTGCTTAAATTTAATTTAATTTATTTCATTTTTGATCATTCCAGAAATTCTAGCATTTCTTATCAATACTAGAACATTTTAACTGCTATCAGATGGGAACAGGTTCGAATTGTAGGTAATTTTAAGTTCAACTTCAACACGAATAATCATAATAAGAACCAGTTGTCGTAAAAAATGTCTGAGCACACGGAGAGAAATGGAAGGTAATTTTAACCATGTAAATGTGTAAAGAGTCTATATTGAAGTGTCCACTATAGGACAGCCCTTGAAGATGGCTAAAGCGACTATCTCTAGAAGATTAAAACAAGAGGTTCAAATCAATTATCTCAGAATGTCGACTTGATCACCCCATAGCGCGGAACTGTTCATTATGAAGGGTCGAATCGCTCATTACAGAAGGTCGATTTGATCATCTGACATAGTCGACTTGATCTCCTCTCTCAGTCGAGCTGGACATCTCAGTCGATCAATGTGATTATCCTACATTTTTTTTATTTGTGGTCCTTTCTCTAATTAAAGGAGAACCTTGATTTTCCAGCCTGCGATTATCCGAGGCTCCACGTTATCCGAGGCAACAGGACTCATCTAAGCACTCCGTATTAACCGAGATGTGTGCTCATATAATACAGAGAATCATTAATAAAACAGATTAAGCTGCTACGGCTAATTCTGAATGCGCGCAGTATTTTGCAATTATTAATAAATTAATCGATTAATAAACATCAATCCACATTCGGAAGTTTTTACTTTTATTTTCTAAATTTTTATATTTATTTTTTTATTAAAAATATATAAAAAAGAGGTAACTCTTCCGAATTCGGTACTTCTTCCGTATTATCCGAGTTTTCGCTTATCCGAGGTATCTCCTCCCCGCATTACGTCGGATAATCGAGGTTCTACTGTATTCACTTCTCTCTTATAACAGACTGGACATTATAAAATTAAACAGAACTTATAAAACCTGAAAACTGAGATAAAAAACATAAATTCTGAAAACATTTTAATTCTTTGTGGATAGCGAGACGTATGAGACATAATTTGATGTACGAAAACAGTGCACATTGACCATATATTACGAGCACGAAATACTAAGAAAACGGCGCGGCCTTATTGTAATGAACTGAATTTTAAGATTTTAATCATTTGAGTGAATTCAGAAACCAATATCTCACATCTCGTTAATTTTTGCATCGGATATTTATGCTGAAATTTAGGGAACATTTTCAGTTTTAAAAATTAATCGTCGATCACACGAAGGTAAACTGACCATTACTGGGACACTTACGAAAAACTAATCCACATAAATACAATTTGAAAACGTTGAATTGGAATATTGAGTACAAAAACCGTTACAATAAGTGGCTAATACATTATTTGATCGATTAAAACAAAAATATTAGGTGCGCAACTAAGTTCCCGCTGTTTGCCAATACATGGCTCTAGGAGTAGGTGCTGGTCGATTTTGACATTCAAAACGTCATGAACCAAGCTTAGACATATGGTAAAAAAACCGTGCTGACACATTAGTGATTTTATTTTGGCGTCATATACTTTTGATTGTGTGAAAATGTTTGATTTTGTGCCAAATAATCGTTACTTGCGGGAAGTGTTGGTTTTATTCTTTCATTCGAAGAAAACAGCGGCTGAAGCGGATCGAGAGCACCAGCAAATTTTCGAACATGCTGCATTCGAAGACGCTGAATTGGAGGCATTGCTCATTGAGGATCCGTACCAAATGCAAGAGTAGCTTGTTTCAGCATTAATAGTTACCCGCCAAGCCATTTCCAACCGATTGCTACGTTGGAAATGATTAAAAAACAAGGTCGTTTTTTCGCCTATGAAAAACTGCTTCAGCGGCAAAAAAGGAAGGGTTTTCTTCATCCCATCGTGAAGAGTGATGAAAAATGGATTTATTACATCAACCCAAAGAGAGGAAAGTCATGGTGTCTTCCCGGTCATGCTTCTACGTCGTCAGCTTCGCCGAATATTCACGCATCCACACTTCCCGCAAATGACGATTATTTGACACAAAATCAGTAATTTTAACACAAGCAAAAGTATATGACGCCAAAATAAAATCACTAATTTGTTAACACGGTTTTTTACCACATGTCTAAGCTTGGTTCATCACGTTTTGAATATCAAAATCGACCAGCACTTAATGCTAGAGCCATCTGTTGGCAAACAGCGGGAACTTAGTTGCACTAATACATTATTAATTATATAGCTAATTAATATGAATTAATATTTTTTAAGCTAGTCAGTTTGCCCATTGGTGGGAAAAAATATTGGAGTATATATCCTTAAGTGGGACACAAAAGAAGCCAGTACTGGAAAAAGAAAAATCCAATTAGGTTTATCAAAATAAAATGGTACAATTTGCTTACAATTATAGAATACGTTAATAAGCAAGAATGGATTGTGATAAATCATAAGGAATTTATTTGTCTATATTTTAAAAATAAAATTGATAAAATTAATATCAACATGTTAACAATTTGCTTACAAAAATAACTATGTCTTAATTAAAATTAATACAAAAGTTTGAGAAGTATGCAAAAAATGTCAATTATTTTATGGTTAAAAATTTTATTATTTCAGTGAAAATTTGATTCACTGAAAAATTTGTTTTGATTAAAATTTAAACTGTTCTGTTGAAAATGCTCCTTTTCATTTCAAAAATTTATTATTTTAATTATAAATTGCATCTTATTTGTGTAAAAATGCAACTTTCGGTTGAAAATTAATCCGTGTACGTTGAGGTTCTAACAGTTTTATTAAAAATTCGTTGTTCTTTTTTTAATTAATTTAACTCCTTCGTATTTGTAATTAAATTCTTTTTTGGTTAAAATATCAAATATTATATTTTTTTGATAAGAATTCATATTTTTTGTAGATAATTAGTCTTTTTTTATTTTAAAATTCAACAATTTGTTGATAAATTGAAGTATTAGTTTAACCAAAAAAGGTGATTTCTGATTTAAAAATATGATAGTTGATGTTAAGCTAAAAACATATCAATTACAAAATGAAAACAGTTCAATTAATTGAAAAAAACGAATTTTTTAATGAAACTGTGAAAGCCTTGACCTAAACAGATGAATTTTCAACAACAGTTGTACTTTTGCTCAAGAAAGATGAAATTTATCATTAAAAAGAAAATTGTTTAAACCATAAAGACGATTTTTCAATAAAATATTTCAAATGTTAATCAAAAAAAAATTGTCAGTCAATAAAGGCAAAAAATTTCATCCAAACTATTAAAGTTAATTTTATTATTGTTTATAATATTTAATATTATTTTATAATGTTAAATTTTAATGCATAATTAATAATTTTTAATCAAAATTAGATTTATGAGTTGCTGTTAACTTATTTAACTAAGCAGTTGGCAAAATTCGAGATTAGAATTAAAGGTTTCAATAACAACTTTTTTAGAATAAATAATTAATTAAACGGCAAGCGTAGAGCTCATAAAAAATATTTTCAATAGGTCACTAACAAGATACTGCGGCATTTAATTAAAAACGAGGCGAAAGTGACCGTATTAGTAATGGACACGCAATTGCGCATTTCACGTTGAAGTATCCCGAGAATGAGACAGTCAGCGACATCTCGACGCGGTTTAGCCAACTTCGTCAAGCATTTTTCCAAATGCGCGTCATTAAAATGTTTATAACTTGTCGAATGAAATCCCTAAAATGTTATGAATTTTATTCCTTAACGTACTAAAAATGGGAAAAACATTACTTTTTCTATTATTGTAGGAAATTTCAATATTACGATTCTATAAAAGTTATGCGGAAAGTTTTGAAATAGAATAAAAATGGCGAATTTTGCAGTAGTTCATTCGAAGATTTTAAGGAGTATTTCTTATTATTTTTTACCAAATTTATAAATTGTCCAAGCAGATATAAATAGTGGTAACAAATTCAAAAGAACTTTCAAAATACTAGAAAATTTTTACTTTTATGAATTATTTTGCAATATAAAATAAACTCAAAGATATTTATCATTGTGCCGGTATTAAACATTTAGCACAAAACACGTCAAACTATACTTATTGCCTATTTTTAATTTTTAAAAGTCAATTCATTCGAAAAAAAGAATTTTTTCACCAAACTTGAAATTTTGAGGTTATGAGAAAGCTAAAGGTTACAGGATAAAATAACTTCCAAATTTGTGATCAGTCTTGTTTCTAGATCAAGACACTTATTTTATTGTGGGCCGGTGATAATAAAAATGATAGATGACAATAGTACAGAAATGAATTTTAAATGCAAAATTACATTTTATTTAACCGTTTACAATTTTGGTGTTACATACCAGCCGAATCAAGTAGAATGTACAAAATTAAAAAGAGAACAAGGGCAGTGGTCTTAATTTTCCTTTGTAGAAAATCCTGATTCGTGAAAAGTCGGACAGATTCTGCCAAATCAAAAAAAATAATCTATTCAATAAACTAGCCATTATCCTATTTTTCTTCTAAATATTGAAAAAACCTTTTCAAGGAGCCCACTAAAACGGTAGTCATTTTTTTACGCAAACAATTATCTAAAGAAAATATTCCGCGTAGGTCGCGTATCTCGTAACCTTCAATTCGATACTAGTTTTATACTATCTACTTTACAAAGAAAAATATGTGAATTTTATAGGTTTATTATTATTACTATATTTTTGTTTTGCCAATTTAATATGAAGTCCGACTAAAATAGAACCAGACTTCAGAATAAAATAAAAGATAAGAATATACTCAGTACTGATTTATTTAGAGTGTGAAATTATTGGCTGAACAATAGCTTTTTGTTGTGAACGACAAAATTATCGAAACAAAACTTTTTTCTTGCAATACCAACCTCGAAAGTTAAACTTTTTATACATTTAAATGTTATGAAAAGTGAAGTGTTTCTAGTGACCATTCGAGTATAATATCAGCACACGCGGACTTTGATTTTCTTGGTTTTCTTCCAATGAATTCTATATGCAACTACTCAACAAAGTTTTAAAAAAAATTTCAAGGTATGAACAACTAGTCAAGTCAAGTTGGCTAGATACTAAAGTATACCATAAATACCAAAATAATATTTGAAAAACTTGAATTCTCACTTCTACGTGATTTAGCGAAAGCTACAATTTCTACCTTGGTCTTAATTTCCAAAAAAGTTCAAATTATAAATAATCAGCCAAGTTACTTTCACAAGATATTACAGTATACTCCTAATGCCCAAATAATATTCAACAAGTCTGAAATCTCATCCCTACCTTATTTAGCGAAAGTTTAAATATCTACCTTTTCCTGAAAAATAAAAAAATTATAATTTATAAGTTAAGTCACCTTCAATAAACATCACACCCGACAAACCAAATATGACGTTCCGCGAGGAAAGTAACATTGGGGTTCACAGGCAAATTTTTCAGTAGAAGCGATTGAAGAGCCGGTAGCAGTCAGACACTCAGCGAGTGAGGAAAATCTCCTGAATTCATCCCCTCCACTTACGATTAAATCTTCTCGCTCCGCATTAAGCGAATCAGACGAGCTCTAGAGTCACACGAACACAGAATAAAACGATGTGTGGAAAGTGGTGGGATTGTGTTTCTTGGGCTGACAGCACGCTTTAAAATAGGCGATTTACTCCTCACTTTGCATCTAAATAACAAACCTAATTCGACTTTTTAAACCTAAGGTCCTTGACTGCATAGTTTCAGAAAATGTCAAATTATAAATAATCAGACAAATCACCTTCGCTAGACGCTACAGTATACTCGTAATACCAAAATATTATTCAGTAACCCAAGCAACTAGCCCTGAACATGCTCTTGACCATAAAAAGTTATTCAGCAACCCATAAATCTCATCTTTAGCACATTAAACAAAACTGGCCTTAGCCCAGTCTATTCAGAACCACGAACAAAAATTGTAATTTAAAAACAGTCCATCAAGAGAGTTTCCGAAAGCTTAGTTCACTTTAACATCTAACAAAATTGTGCTGACAACAACGTGTTTACATAATTTTAGAATGCAGAAGGAGGAGAAGATTACTATAATGTCACTCCTCAGAATCATCAAGTTATTGGTGACCGGGTTGTGAGCTATGAAGATTTATATGAGAATGAGGAATTTGATGAAAGTGAAGAGAACGATAATAGCGATAAGGTTGACGAGGATGCAGATAGTGATGGAGTAGAAAAATTGAGAATTAAGATAATTTTGAAAATAGCCCAGGTTTAAATGCTACGAAAATTAGGGACGCATTCGTAAAATTCTTTAGCAGCGAAGCTGGACAGATCCCTTGAAAATGAGAGAAAGACTTACGAAACGATTTCTAAATTTCATTCGCAAACTTATGAGAAATATTAATTTAAACAGTTATTCAAATATTGTCTTGTGATATAATATCTTCTTAGCATATTAATTATTAGAAGCATGTGACCTAAACAGTCCTTAGTTATGACGTTTTCTTTCGTGTTTACCATGTCGAAAGGCAATGATATATTGTGTTTAGAAAATAAAAGATTAAATAAAAAGCACTAAAGAACGTCTGTATACATCAATATGTTTATAATTTCGAAAAAAGTTTATTTTTTAAATTAATAAAATACACTGTTAAAAATTTCGGTTGGAAACTTCCACTACATGTATTGGAAGTTTATTTCTAAAACGTAAGGTAACGCTAAAATACATAATGTTATAGTTTCCAAATGCTGGCATTGGTATCGTAGCTTATATGTATTTGAATTTTATAATACATGTCCAGTAGTCAGGAACTTGACACCCGTGGAAGCAGAAACTTTTAAAAAATGTAAATCATTTCTCAGAAGACTTATAACTGGAAAAAAATTATGATGGAGCTTGAAGTTTTGTTAATGTATAGTATATAACGCGCATCTTTATAGAATTCAAGAAATTCATGGAATTAAAGGAATTCGTGAATTTCATAAAACTTAGGGAATAAAAGAAATTCATGAAATTCATATGAAGCCGGAATTCACGGAATTAATGGACTTCACGGAGTTTATATTATTATTACACTATTAAGCTATTTCGATTTCAGGGTAGTCGTGACTCACTCGGTAGGAAAGGGAGTAATGTGAGGAGGGAATATAAAATTTTTATTTTTATTTAGAATTCTTGTGATATTTATGTAAATAACACGTTCGTACCGCAACACTGCTCCGACTCAGATTGCTGATCAATCTCTCTAGCAATCACGCCAAGTTAAGATCCACACAAAGACGTCATGTGAGGTACCCTACTTGGGTTCATTAGTATCCAAGGCCTTTTGTTTCAGGCGTCATTCACTCTACTGACAGTCTTTTTATTAACTATTTGTCGCCATATTTTTCTGTCCTGACATACCACTCTAGCTTATTTTATGTCCATGCATTTTTTCATGCAGGCTTTCGTGTTTCTGTGGCTTCTTATATCTCTTCGAACTAGGGTCTCATTCACACATTCTAACCATTCTTTCCGCGGTCTACCTCTGGGCAAGCTGCCATTTACTTTACCTTGATATACTTGTTTCGTTATTCCTTCATTTGGCATTCTCTCAACATGTCCGAACCATCTTAATCGATTTCTTTCCCGTATGTCCACTAGCGTCTCTTCTGCACCACATGCACCACATGCAGTCTTATCTTTTTCTTGGTAGGTCCATGTCTCGCTAGCGTATAGTACAGTTGATACAAATATAGAGTTATACATTGCCATTTTAGCTTTATTTGATATATTTTTGCTGCTGATAAGGGGCTACAAAGGTACACGAACTTATCAACTTGTTCAATTCACTCAACATTTAATAGAATATTGAATAGTGTTTTCTCACTCTTTCCTTCGAACACTTGGTATTAACCCACTTTGGACTTTCCAAATCTTTTCTTCTGTTATTTTTATTACCCTACAAATAAGTATTTTTGAGTATATTTTTCTAAGGGTACTTAATAAGCTAATTCCTGTGTAGTCATTGCAGTCGCTTTTATCTACCTTTCTTTTGTATATTGGGACGATAATCGCTTTTTCCAATCGTCTGGAACGGCTTCCACCTCAAAACATGAATTTATCAATTCGCATAGTCTATGTGGTATGTACTCGCCACCGTGTTTAAGCACATTGTTCGTCATATTCGTCATATGTACTCGTATGTGGTAAATACTCATATTAATGTGGTAGAGAAGAGTGTACTTTATACGTCAAGGGTTGAAGCCCAAAAATCGTTAAAAATCAGAGACCCTACTGACACTAGAAAATTCTCAAAAATATTATATTTTGACAAAGTCATACATATGTGGTAGAGAAGGCTTGATATTATAAGTTAAGGGTTGAAGCCCAAAAATCAGAGTGGGTATTTTCGAGGAGCCCAAAAACCAGAGACTCTACTGATACTGACCCTACTGACACTGTCAAATTAAAAACATATTATTTTTCGACCAAGTCATCATTGTTTGAGCCCAAACATCGGTGTTAATATTTTTGAAGTGCCCAGTAAGCAGAGTCTCTTGTAACACTGTCAAATTCAAAAAAGATTATTTTTGGACGTCATAATTGCCTTCTATCATAGATCTGCCCAAAGTGCAGAGTCTCTAGTGACACTGAAAAATTAAAAAAAGATTATTTTTTGACAAGGTTATAATTGCCTACGAACATAGGGCTGATTTTTAGCGTTGATGGTTGGAGTCTAAAGATCAGTGTTAATATTTTAGAATTGCACAATAAGCAGAGTCTCTTGTAACACTGCGAAATCAAAAAAAAATTATTTTTGGACAAGCTCATAATTGCCTGTTAACATGGGGCTGATTCTTAACGTTGAGGGTTGGAGTCCAAAGATCAGGCGGCCTTTCTTAAAGTAAACCTTATTCCGCTGTAATATATAAATCTTATACAATTATTATTTTTCAAACTAACTAGTAAACGAAGGTAGATGATGCCTTTATAATGCTGCATTTATATTTGCTTCGCAACTATAATTCGTAAAAAGAAAGAATAGGAACATATGTTGCATGTTTTGTAGCTTATTCATTCTTTTATTATATTGAGTATAGAAGGAGAATTTTCTAGTGTTGATGTAGTCTCTGATTTTTGGGCCTCTCAAAAATACACACTCCGATTTTTGGACTTCAACCCTTAACGTATAATAATAACCCTTGTCTACCACATATGACTTTGTCAAAAAATAACATTTTTTAAAATTTTTTAGTGTCAATTTAGTCTTTTTTTTTGGGGCTCCTTGAAAATACCCACCCTGATTTTTGGGCTTTAACCCGTAACGTATAAAATCAACCATTCTCTATCATGTATATATGACTTTGTCAAAAAACAATATTTTTTAGAATTTTCTAGTGTTAATGTAGTCTCTGATTTTTGGGCTCCTCGAAAATATCCACTCCGATTTTTAATCTTCAACCCTTAACGTATAAAATCAACCTTTCTCTACCACAGACATTTGACTTTGTCAAAAAACAATATTTTTGAGAATTTTCTAGTGTCAATGTAGTCTCTGATTTTTTGCATCCTCGAAAATATTCACTCCGATTTTTGGTCCTCAACACTTGACGTTAAAAAATAGTCCTTTTTAACAATCAAACAAAATTTTGTGCAAACCAATCTTTTTAGGAATATTACACTGTTACTCTAGTCTCTGATATTTTTCGAATTTTACGGTTCAAATGGAATCTCTGATTTGTGAGCTGCTCAAAAATGATAACATCAAAGTTTAAGTTTTTATTATTAGGTTGGTGTTTTTTTGCATGGTGGTTTTTCTAAAATTATGTTAAGTGCATTTAGGACTAAAATGAGCCCAAAATCTAGAGCATTTTGGATTTTGCAAATTTTATTTTTTGCGGGGGAAGGGGGTGTGGTTTTATATTTAGTAGGGGTGGTTTTTAGAAATTGGTTGTTGGTGCGTTTAAGAGCCCAAAACAAGCACAAAATTCTGACGTGTTTGATTTTTTTTCAATTTTTATATAGTGGAGGTGCTGGCTTGATTCAAGTCAGCACCTCCACTCAAGATTTGAATTTTTACAAAAAGTAGCGGAGTCCAAAAATCAGCAATACACCCCAAAAAAAGACCAAGAAAGCCCAAAATTCTGACATAAAGGAATTTGGAAATTTCGTTTGTGGAAAAGAAATTTATCCAGTGGGAAAAATGACCATTTTCTGGATTAAGTTTAAAAATTCTAGTTATTAGAAAATGTTCTTTTTCCTTCCGGATGGCTTCAGCAATGCGAGTTATTGTTTTCTGCGATGGTCGGACGTCGATCCCAGCATTTTCCATTTGCGAGCCCGTCAATTCAGCAAGTATCTCTTGTGACGTAACCCAGAGAGCGGGAAATGCCGTTGAAACCTAACAAAGGGAGCTGCCGTGCGAAGTAGATATCCGGAATTTACTGCGGAGCCAACCCTGAACAGAAATAATTTTCTGGTGCCAAATAAAATATTCTAACAAATTCTATGACCCCTTTTTGTCAAGCATCTCTCCTGAACCACGGTACAATTAAAAGGTTCTTTCCTATATTTTTGGGATTCTGTCCTGACCGGTCGAGAAGATAGAGTGGCGTTAATATTTCTGCCACATCACGGGTTAGCCCTGAAGAGAACTGAACTGCAATGTTCACGAAACGTCGGCAAGACTCGTAGTTTGCGCACAATTGAAACCGGAAACACCTCCTTTTTATTATAAAGCTTTACTAAGCCACCCGATTATATTTCAGCCAGCCGTGTTTATTAAAATATTAAAATATCATCTCTGATACTGGCACACACAATAACAGAATATGCATTTACACGTGCACTGACACCTGGATGCTACTTATTTTCTCTGCCCGACAGAGATGGCGTTGAAAAACGGGTCAATTTTTTCTGACGTAGTTGACTGCCCCTGCGTTTTTCTGAGCTGGCCACGAGAGAACTCAATCTGAGTGAGTGATAGATCAAAGGAAATTCCGAGATACACTAAAAGGATTTCTTAATTCTATAAAATTAACAATTAAAATAAAATGAGACAAGTCTAACGAGAAGGCCAGTGATTGACAGGTGAGTGCCATTCAGGTTCTCTGTCTTCCGCCTGTCACTTTACTTTCTTTAATAAAAGCCTTTTTATAATCAGAGTGGTCACTCGGATTACGTCTAATCTGTTGCTAACCTAGAAAAGCGTCCGTCACATTTGTATTATAGTGAGTGGAAGCAAGGCAATAAAAGCGATCTAGTAAATTGATCGTTTCGTGATAAAGTAGCGTCAAATGAGCCATTAGTGGTATATTCAATGAGACAACGGCGAGGAGCTGTAATGCATGTATCAATCGTTAGTCTTAAGTATATGTTAATTTTAGTCTGTTTTTTTTCGTGTTGGAGGGAAGAGAGAGTTAAGAAGTAAGGAGAGGAGAGAAATTCTGAAGACATGAAAAGAGAAGGAGAGAACGTCTCCGGCGTTTCAAAAGCGGCTAGATATAGTGTGTCGCTTGATGATTCTGGTGTCTGTTGTTGGAAGGTACTGGTCAACGGTGTGCTAGGCGGGGACTTGATAGGCCGCTACGTAGCAGACTAATCGGAACCTAATAAACTCGCCGGGATCGGGGAGGGGCGCTGAGGGCGTAACTTTCAATTCCCACGGACAAGGTGGAGAATTTGGACAATCGCGGATGATGGGTTTGTAGCGGAAATTAGGCAGAAGTGATCAGAAGTCGAATCCCATCGAACCAATGGCTCCTTTCAGGGTCAACAAAAGTGAAAGCGTAGGATTGATCATCATTGCACAAGGCGGATCATATCCAGATGGACTTCCAGTCCACTATCTGTTACCGACACAAAGTTTTGTTATCAGAGAATATTGCCGCATCTACAAGCAGAATTCTACGGTATGCATCGAGCGTACAGCTGGTCTTGTTAAAACCGTGAAAATGATCGATAATGTGAACTCGCCAGTTATATTTTAAATACGAAATATCTATAAAGTTTGAAGGCATCACAATATGGGTAAGGCAAATGCTTTCTGCATCACGAGATACGAATACCATCCTCTTCTTTTTCAATAAGTGGTTGGTCAGCGAAGGCATTCAGAGTGAAGAAGCTGTTTCTGATTATTCCAAAACATTGTTGGGAGTAATATTCTGACATTTAATAATATAACATTGAAATATAATATGCGGGAATGTTGCTTATTTTACACAAATCAAAGCAGAAAGGTGAAGGTCAACCGGAGCCTACTTTCATTGGAATCGATGTAGCACATTTCATTTCCATTTTTTGTAGTCTAGAATGTTTCAATGCCGATAACAAAGCAGACACAGATTTTCTCTAGCGATACGTCGCTCTTTTGGTACATTGTAAATATTTGAATCGGTTTCAAGAGATTTTACTTCTTACGAAGACGATTGCAATAAATAATCATGACAGTGAAATGCTAAATATAAAAGAACTGTCTACTGCTGAAAGTGCAAGAATAAAATTGCCCTATTATATAGCCACGGAAGAGCATAGCTCTATGACGTTGACATCGGATGAATGAAGCAAAACGCTCAAGAACATCATTCAGAAACTGCAGGCTACTAGTTTAGATTTGGACACTAATTAACCAAATTATTTTGCTCATTAAGAGCCTTGCGTGGACAAAAATATTAATAAATGGTTTCAAAACCATTGCTAAAATCGTATAACCACTTTTTTCGATTAGCTCCAGAGTTTGTTTTATGTACTACTGTAATTATAAGAAATTTCGACTCATTAGGCATAAGAGCTTCAAGTTACCACGTTGAGGGAGATTTCGGGCAACTCAAAAATAACTACCGTCGCCATGTACACAGGCGATTCGCTGTTTTACCAACCCTTATATTTCACTTCGAGGCACTTTAAGAACAAACGAATGTCGCATCATAAGCTGTTCCTAGAGCTCGTAGGAATAAAATGGTTGCTGAAGAGATTAAAAAGAAGTTTCCAAGTAACTTTGACCACGAAAAATAAATTTTGGCTCATAGCAGCTTCATTTCTCTAAAAACAGAACGTTGTGACCTTGAGCCTGTATGGTGTCCTCGTTTCATAGGAACGCAACATTTACTTCCGGATCAAAACAAGACGTATGTATGTTTCAACGCCAAAAAATATTATGAAAAAATATGATTCGTAAATTATTTTGCAATATCTGAATAAGCAGTAACAGCTAGAGGGGCAGAAATAAACATTATATACATTTCAAAAAAAAGCGTTGAACATTATGTAGAAAAATTTAAATTCAGAGAAAGCAGAGTATGAAGCACAAGATAAGTAATGAGAATGTCTTAGTTAAAGCCGAAGGAGCTTTAACAAAGGAGAATTCATAATCAACAGCGTACAGTTGTCAATTGGTCGATATTATTGAATTATATTAGCTCCCCTTCTTTTGAAATCGAAAATATATTTATTTCTTCAAAGGTATCATTTTTTGAATGCACCTTAACAATACACAGAAAACGATTAACAATAAAAGTAGATTAGTAGAAAAAATCATTATAAGTTGCAATTTTTTAAAATGAAATGTTATTAAATGTAAAGATAGGTTTCTACAAACTAAACTAGAAAAGCTATGTCTAAGATTTTTAAACAATTTGAAATAAGTATTCTACTATCCAAATCTAAAATAAAAAAAAAGTATTTTAAAATAACCATCGAAAAAGCAAGTGATTAAAAATAAGTAAAGTATTAACAAAATTTTTATAAGATTGACTATGCTTATTCATTGCTGTAAATAGTAAAATATTGTGATAAAATAAATTTTTATCTCGAAATTTCCAAATAATGTATTGAAAATAAAATCAGTAACCATATTTAACATACTTAAATTTTTTAATGTTATAATATATTTGATAATTAATTATATCGAATCTGAACCCAACCAACAAATTGTAAATATTTTATCTTGCTGGAGGCGACGTGTGTAGTCTAATTGCAAGTTTCTCAATATTAGAGCTCTGTTGTTGTTTCAATGATCTTGAAAATCTTACACAATCATAGTCTTTTATTCTTTTGTTCCGTTTTTTACATTCTCATCATTTGTGATTAAAAAGTATTAGAATTTTCCAAAACTTGACACCTCATTTTTTCAACGGATCAAAACGTTTTAAGACCCACTAAATCCGAAAATCTAGTTTTTAAAATAGCGTCTCTCTGCTTGTGCGTCTGGTCGTAAACGCGATAACTAGCGAAAATATGATCGGATTGAATCGATATTTGGAACACATTTTTTAGATCCTAAAAGGAAAAACAAGTTCGTTAACCAGCCATTTTTCATACAAATTTAAAAAGATAGAGCATTTTTAACATGCTTGGGCTCATTTTTTAAATTTAAGTTTTATGTACGGATAACATTTATAAGATTTGAAAAATCAATAGAAAATCAAGATTTTTAGCTAAAAAACGCACGATGTAATAAACTTCAATAGAAGGAAAACAATGTTTTTTGAAAGTCCTACAAGAGATCTTAACAACTTTTTGGATTTTCTTTTTAATTAAAAATGTAAATTTTGACTGCATAAAATATAATAAAAAATAAAAAATCTTTTTTATATTCGAACTATGCAATATACGAAAAAAATGAATAAACGAAAATTTTTTACCTGAAAAAAAGCAAAAAATTTGTCAACAATCACTTTTTGATAGGAGGCGTAGTTTTTGTTTTAATCATAAAAATTACATTAAAAGTAAAAATAAATTTGTGTAAAAATGACAAACGTCTCATAAACTTTTTTTTGTTTATATATGTACAGCCCAAATAAAATCATATATTTTCTCTGCCATCGGAATCACTCGATCAGATAGATTACTTGTGACGTTAAATTAAAATGAAAAAACATGATTTGAAAAAAAAGGAATCTTAAAACTGAAAAAAATGATTTTAATAATGTTTTATGCAATTTTTTGTTTCCACTGTGGATTTTTATCAATTTAAAAAAGATGTAACAAGTTTTAAAAACTTGATATCACTATATTTAACGAGTATTTATTGATTTTCAAAATTAAAAACAGTAGATTTGTTGGGCACCATTTTTTTTTAATTGGCCAGAAGCTATAGTAAGAAAAAATGTAAATTCAAAAACTTAAAACAATTATTTGTATGTTTTAAACTTTTACCGCAAAAAGTAATGTTTCTCCTTTCGTTGAAAAATACTGTTATTTTAGTTTTTAAAATCATACAAGAATTTGTTTTTTCGAACGACCTGATTTTCGGTACGAAAACTACTTCAAGGAATATTTATTTTTTATCTTTGTTTGCATGAGTATGAACACCAGTCGTTCAACAAATCACTTTTCAAACGCCATTACAGAGATCGGTTCATTCGATTATTTTTCTGCAATCGTTAATATTTTTAAAAAAATGAAGAAACTTGCAGTAATTTTATTTCTCACATTTGTGAGCTTTGTTCATTGTCAGGGTAAGATTAATATAATAATATAATTATTGTTTAATTAATTTAGAGCATCCAGTGTGAATTGCTCATTCCTATAGCTTCTAAACGTAAAGACTCCCATCATTGCACAATCAAGAGACATTAAAAAATATTGTTATATTTGAAACGCTATAAAATAAAAGCAAATTAAAGTAATTGGTAACTTTCTAATTTACATCAATTTTATTTTAAGGGCTTCAAAATTGAGCATTATTTTAAAATAAATTATTGGAAAATGTAACACATTATTCATTTATGATAATACAGCCGGACAAAAATAATTATGCAACTCGAACTAAACCAACATACCCATACTTTCTTAAAGTCACTGAATCCGAATCCAGGGTTAGTTTAACCGCTTCTGGTTAGGTTCAAGGTAAACTGAAGATCAAGATAAAGAAAATGATTGATCGGGGAAAACCTCTACTCTCAGATGTTTTTGGGGTCGCTTTATCCAAATCCGTGGTCAGTGTAATCCCATCGAGTCAGGTTAAAGGTGCAGTCAAGATCAAAATTAAGAAAATAATTGAATGGGAGGAAACAAATGCATCGGAGGAAACCTCTACTCTTAGACGTGTTTGGGGCCACTAAATCCGAATCCAAGGACATTTTTACCTCATCGGGTCGGAATAAAGGTCATTCCAAGGTCAAAATTGAGAGACCCATGGAATTGGAGAAAACATCTACTTTCAGACGGTTTTGGAGTCGCTGATTCCGAATCTGGAGTTAGTTCGAACCCGCATGTTCGATTCCATGGTTTTCCTAATCTTGACCCTGGGAAACGTCTTAAAGTAGTGGCTCACGTCGATTCAATGGTTTTTTTTACTTTATAATGACCTTGCTCCTCCCCTCATGGAGTAAAAATGACCCCGGATTCAGATTTAGCGATCACAACATTGTCTGAGAGTGGAAGGTTTCTCTAATCCCATAGTTTGCTCCATTTTGACCTGAAATTGACCTTGCTCAAAGTAAAAGTCATTATCAATTTAACAATTCAAATAGGAAGGCCTTTAGTTTGAATCTTTTGTACTCCCAAGTATATAAGAGTAGACATTTCTTATTTCGAACTATTTTAAAAACATAAAATTAAGTTCTTCTGAATGTCACATTTCTTCAATCTTTTATATTATGAAATCAAAGAAACTGAAAATTTTAAAATTGAATGTTCGTTTCAAGTATAAAGTTAAGCCGTAAAATCATTTCATTCTGGAATAGTACTTACATTTCGTAAAAGCTCAGGGGGGGGGGGGTCGAGAGAATTTGTTACCATTTCTTACGGTAGGGTGGAAGGGGTCCTTTACTCATTTGCGTAATTTTGGAAAATTTGCAAAATCTTTCTCTTGAAGATTATCTTTTTAGTTAAAAATTGTATTATATGGTTGAAAATCAAACAATTTTCTTTAAAAAGCATCCTTTTTGTTTTCAAATTCAATTTTTTTCATAAAAATTCATCTTTTTGGATTAAAAATTTAACTCTTTTCGTAAAAAAAAACTTTTGTTTAAAATTCTTATTTTATTGTTAATAAGGCAAAAATGTAGCTCTTTTAGTAGAATTTTCATACTTCTAAAAGAAAAATGCAAGTTTTAATTGAAAATTCAATTTCTTTTTTGTAATTTTGTCTTGCTCATTTTTAGATTCACCTGTTTTAGCAGAAATTACATCTTACTTGGATAAAATAAAAAATGCAACTATTTGGTAGAGAATTCAACCTGTTTTTTTTTTTAATTTCATCTAAAATTGACACTTTGTTTAAATTTAATATTTTGGTAATGAAAAGAGACCTGCTATGTTTTCTGATTGAAAATTTAACCTTTTTTTGAAACTTTCTTTTATAATTAAAAATTCATTTGTTTTAAGAGAAGTTGACCTTTCTGGGATAAAAATGCACATTTTTGGTTCACAATTAAACTATTTGGTTAAAAAGTCATACATTTTGGTTAAAAATCTTACTGTCATGTCGAAAATTCAATTATTTGGCAGTAAAGTTACTTTTGGTTTAAAATTCATATTTTGGTTTTTAAAAAAAGAACTGAAATCTTTTTTGGATGAATGTTCAGCTTAAACAAAAGATTGTCGTCTTTCTAAATAGAAAATTCAACTATTTTTTTTAATGTATCTTTCTGATTTAAAAATTCATCTGTTTTAATAAAGTTTCATTTTTTTAAAAATGAAAATGTAACTTTCTTGTTTAAAATTATTCTTTTTTGCATGAGTATTTAAATATTTTGTTTGAAAGATTTGGATGAGTTACTTTAATAAGAAATCATTATTTTCTGGAAGATTTATATTTTTAGTTGAAAATTAATCTCTTTGGTTGAAAGTTGAACTATTTTATTAAAAAATAATTTTTTCAATTCATAATTTAACTATTTGGACGAAACTTAAACTAGATTGTAAAAATATATTTTTTTGATTGAAGACTTATGTTTTTGGTTGAAAATTTAATTGTTTATTCGAAAAAGTTTCTTTTGGTTTAAAATTAATTTTTTACCTGAAAATGGAACATTTAGAGTTTTTAAGATTGATCTTTTTTAGTTGAAAAATTTCTTTTTTTAGTTAAAACAATAGTCTTGGTTTCAAGTTTTATGTTTGATAGGTAGAAATGCATCAGACTCGTGGAAAATTAACTTTTTTGTAGAGGTCAAATTTTTGTATAAAAAATCAATATTTGTAGAGAAAATGTGTCTTTTTGTTAAAAATTTTTTTTTGTATTAATATCATCTTTTTTACTGAAATATAAACCATGACCTGTTTTTGTATGTAATATTTTTTGAGGTAGAAAATTTAACTATTATTTTGTTACAGGGGTTTATTACGG
>NC_046657.1:144702855-144705228 GCF_010883055.1 Belonocnema kinseyi
GGTCATAGAAAGGGCCTATAACGTGACACCTAATTTAAGCATGGCCCCTATATTATAATTAATAATTAATAATCGCACTAATCAACACATTACGGTCGATTTATTCCTAAAAAATCATTTTTTTTAACATCAAGTGCATCAGGTTTCTGAGATTTCTCGGATAAAATATTGTTTTTTAATCACCTGCCCGCTATAAAATGTGTATGATAGTATAATATAAACCCAGGACCATTATTTCAGTCAATATCACATTTTGAATAAAGGAAACATGATTTACGGTAATTTTCAGTATAGTTTATGTTCTTTTACTATAAATTGTCCAAAATTCAATTTAGAAAATTCTAAATGTCCGAAAATTTATGGAAATTTTTGATCATTCAAGGAAATTTTACAGGTAAATTGGTAATTTGTCATGAAATGCCCAAATTCAATTTTAAGCACTTAGACTTCTGGAGATTTTTTGGGAATTGGTGTTAATGTTACAGGTAATTTTAATTACTCACCATAAATTGCCCAAAATTAAATTTAAAAATATCTATAAATTTCTGGAAAGTTGTGGAAGCTTCGGTAATTCATGGAAATTCTACAGGTAAATATAATAAATTGTTAATGATTGCCCAGGTTTGAATTTTAAACATTTTTATGAAATTTCGGACATCTATGATATTTTTGGTTAATTTATGAATTTCTTGAATAATTTATGGTTACTTACCATAACTTGCGTAAACTTTAATTTAAAAATGTCAATGAAGTTCCTGAAATTTATCGAAATTCTCGGTAATTTATGGTAGCTTTACAGGCACATATGTTAATTTACCACAAATTATTTATAATTCAATTCGAACCATTTACATAAATTGCCGGGTGGTAACTAAAGAGAAATTACCCATAATTAAGTTTATAAATTTCCGGAAATTTGTGAAAAATTTGAGTCATTCCTGGTAATTTTCCAGGAAAATATGGTAAATTATTATAAATTTCCCAGAATTCGATTTTTAACATTTCTATAAATTACCGGAAAAGTATGGAATTTTTAAATAATTTATGGTAATATCACAGGTAATTTATGGCAACTTACCCTAAACTGTAAAAAATTCAAATAAAAAGTTCAATAAAGTTTCAGACATTTTCGGTCATTCATAGTAATTTTACAGGTAAATTTGTTAACTTACCATAAATTATTCTTAAATCACTTTTAACTATTTTCATAAATTTCTGGATGGTAAATTAAGATAAGTTACCCAAAATTAAATTTTTAAATTTATATAATATCCGGAAATGTATGAAATTTTTGGTAATTTCTCGTGATATTACAAGTGGTTTATGTTGACTTGATGTAAATTGTACAAAATTAAAATTTTATTTATAAAATTCAAGAATTTCCTGAATTCTGTACTGTGATAAGCGTGCCTGCGTTTAGTTTCATTTTAGGCAGCGAGCCAGGCCAATAGCGATGATTTTTATCCCTGATGACAATGATCTTAATTAAAATATTTGTGCACTATTTGATATTGTATTCATAAATGCATCTACTGAACCTAAACTCACTTCTTCATATACGGAAAATGCTTTTTCCAATTCATGACTGTCATTCCTTGTTAAACAGTGATTGATTAAATTATTAAGTTTTAAGCTACCATTTTGGAAAAAACGTATTAAATTTTTCTTTTTTTCTGCAAAATTAGAGGGACTTGTAGGCTCAGCTGAGGTGACAACGTCGGATGGCTCTGTTTTTGGTGAAACCTTTAAGGTCGCCGAATATGAACCATTTTGGATGACACCTCATGAGAAGGATTTTCGATACTATCATTTTTATATACAAACACCAACCGAAACCCATTATGTGTCAGCTTTTAGATGGAATCAAAACCTAGATGTGAAAAACACTAATGACCCTAAGGTGGATTTGCCAGTGAAAATTACAATACGTCTGTATGATAAAGAGTATTCAACATACACTAAATTTGACAAATACAATCCCAAACGTCGACCTAGAAATCCTGATTTGGGGCCTTACGGTCGCGTCTACATTGCAGTCAAAGGCAATAAAAAAGTGCAATCTGCAAAGTTGGAATTGGTCCTTGCTTACGCAAATGAGAGAGTTTTTGACCGTGTCACGCAAGGTGGCTGGGCGTTACTGCGTCACACCCGTGTTCAAGAGAACGGTGCCGTCAGACTTTAAGCAGACTTTAAGGGGGCACTAATACACTGCATGAAAATTGACTGTTGTTCGTTGAAAATTTAATTCCTAATGTCTTCTACCCCGTTGTTTGATTGGGAGACGGGTAGGGGAGGTAGAGGAACAGTGCGTAGTGCGTGGGAAAGGGGAGAAGAAGGATGATGAGGGGAAGCGGAGGGAGGAACGTGAGAGTG
>NC_046657.1:144705328-144706349 GCF_010883055.1 Belonocnema kinseyi
TCCTCGCCTTTCTCTTTCTGCCGTACGGACCGAGCCGGGGAGCTCAACCGGCAGCTCAAAGTACCCGATGTTAGGCGAATAAATGGATAAAAAAAAATATAAACATTAAAGACTGCAAATAACTAATCGCTTCGACGGGAAACGAGGTCGTCGGTTGTACATGAATCCATCCGGCGGGAAATTACGGTCTTTCTTTTCTTTACTAGTTAAATTTGAAAACAGTTAAATAATTAAACAAAATAAATATAATAGAATCTCAGAATGCCCCCCCCCCCCCCGGGGTTAGCCCTGTCCGAGTTATTAAAAAAATAGGATACGTTCTTACTAGCAATTAGTCCATTAGGATAGGAATATCATTAATTAAGAATTGTTAGTTCCGGGCTTCTCCCGATATAATTTGGCTAAATTTAAGATTAAAATAGGTCAGTGTAGAAGGGCCATGGGAGTTCTGGATATTTTTGTTGAAATCAAATTATTAAATAAACAAATAGACCAGCAAAACTCCAAAGGCCGTTCTATTCGTCGTAGCTCCATGATTCTTCGTGAATCATGAAGCTACGATAGAGTATAGATTACAGTTTTAATTTAATTATTTTGGTATCATTGCTTATCTTTTTAAATGCTAATTAAAGAAGCGTAATTTTTATTAATTTCCCGGCTGACGCGTGAAGACCGAGGCAGTACGTTCGAGGAAGCGCCTCCCCACTGCTTGGCTGCGACTCCGTTGTCGGTCTAGCGACCAATCAGCGGGCGCGCTGCCGCTCCCACTGCCCTCGGCCAGCTTCACGCGCGGTGTCAGGGAGAGTAGCAAGTAAGCAAACAGTCAGTCGTCGTACGAGACCGCCCGGAGACAGATCCGCTCTGCCTCCGCCTTTTGAGTATAGCCAATAAAGAATCGTCAGTGTTGAAAGTCGAGATATTTTGTGTTTTTTTTTTCTCTTCATCGAGACCCGTTCTTATTATTCGGGTTATTCCAGTGAGCCGGGAATTAAGTGGGATCTTCGCCTTAGGAAATTCTTTT
>NC_046657.1:144706449-144710984 GCF_010883055.1 Belonocnema kinseyi
TCCTTCACTCAGAATTACTTCCCGAGAAAACTCTGAGTGAAAGCGTGAGAACAGATTGATGGATCCTCGAGGTTCTCATTTTTGTCGTTCCGACATACAACACTAAGACACCTCTATTCCTTTTCTAAGCCTCTACCGCCTACCTAGGGATTACCCTCTATCTCTTTATCAGCCTAGAATTTAGTCATTGCAAGTCAAAGTGTGCGAAAAAATAAAGCTTATCCACTTATTACGTTACAAGCAGAGTGTCGTCTCGAGGAGCTACAGACTCCAAAATCTATAAATCTTAAATCTAGGAATGCGGCAGTCTGAATTGAATCTGCATAGTATTCAGATTTCTTTGAAATTGTCGGGAGTTCCCAGATTTAGAATACTTCTCGCGACCGAGACTCTCTGGCAGAAATCAGATTCAGCTAAGCTTGGCCCACTAAAGGCAGTGCGTGCGTCACGAACTTGTGAATCATTCGTGGTGAATGCTTCGCGCTCGGTGAAATATTTCCGAGTGGCTAGTCATTAAGAAGTCTCAGATTGCTGCGCTGGAATTCTTAGAAGAACTCTGAGGATTTCTTGGAAATCTTTAAAGTTTCTCGCCAAGCATGGAGCATTCACACCACAAGGGATTCGCATGTTCGTGATGAATAAGCGGCCTCGGGGTGGCGAACTGACGGCCGACTGGATCCGAACGCCGCCGAGATTAGCCGAGTCTGATTTCTCCTGGAGAGTCCTGATCTCGAGAAGTTTTAGAAATCTTGCCACACCCAGCAATCTTAAAATAATCTTGGCACTCTCTATGCGAATTCCATTCAGACTGCCACATTCACAGTTTTAAGATTTCGATATTTCTCAGTGAGTAGCCCCTCGAAGATTTTAAAAATTTGTTAGAGTTTCAAGAGTAACTCAAAGAGTTCTCCTAAGACTTCCAGCGCAGCAATCTGAAAATTTTCAGTGACTAGCCCCTCGTGTCATTTAATAATTAATTAATTTCATCACCTTTGCCCAATTTTGAACTGGGAAAATTGATATTTTTTATAAGCATTTTGGAATACAACGAAATCAATCCTTTCAGGAAAGTAGAAAGAAATTATAACTGTCAAACAAAATACTATAAAAATCTATAAAATAGCGAATTTACTGTATCAGAATTAACAATGTATTACACTGTAAGCCTTCTTCCGGAGGTTTTTTGATGAAATGGTTTTTACCTGCCTGGTTGGTCTGACCCAATGCCACGATGAAATTTGGTAATGTGGGTGCGCAGAAAAATGCAGCAGGTTCCTCGCCTATTATTTAAATAAACTTAATTGACTTAATTCAAGTGAGTACTTAATAACGACTTTTTCACTTTGCTCCTCTTATTAATATACGATATTTCAACGATACTATTATTATCTGCAAAAAAAGTTAGGAATTTAGCTCTAAAGCTTAACAACTCAGAACCAAAATTTTAGCTGAATAAGTTGATAATCATTTTAAAGCTTAAATTGTTTTACGTGAATAAGCTAAACTTGTTGATGACGAAACGTCAACCTTCACAAGAAAAATTTCAGCGACGTTATTTGCTACTGAATTGATTCTTAAAAAATTTCAGAACGATGAACTCTGATGAAAAGTTTCCGGAACTATTAAAATACATATTTAGAATTGCAACACAATTTAAACTGACATAATTAAATTCGTTTATTTAACAAAAAATATGAATTTTGTATTGCATTAAATCTTTTTTCGATTATTTTCGTCACGAATTTGTGATAACAAAACTCTAAAAAGTAAAATTCAAGATAGCGATGTCCAATATGGCGGCTTAAAGCCAAACTCTATTTTCAATTCCTGATTTTATGTACTGGAACAATATTTTCAAATAAATTTTCATAAATGCGTCTATATTGGGGTTGCTGGGGTCCCTGATGACGATTTCGAAATCATATTTTCAAAATTCAATATGGTGAATCGGAAATGACTGCCAAAAATTACTGAAAAATTCAAATTTTCATAAAAATTCGCACATGGGAGTTTTTGGGGCCGCTGAAGTCTAATTCATGATCAGATTTTTGTTCACGAGTGGACTCACGGTTGGGAACAAATGAAAAGTAACTTTTGGCAGCCATATTGGAAGTGCCATCTTGAGTTTAGAAAATCTGATCATGGATACATCATCAGTGGCCCCAAAAATTCTCATGTGCGAATTTTCATGAAAATCGGAATGTTTTAGTAAATTTTGGCAGCCTTATTATATCCGCCATCTCGAATTTGGAAAATCAGAACACCAATTCGTCATCAGCGGCCACAAAAAACACTATGTGCGAATTTTTATAAAAATCGGAATGTTTCCACTATTTTTGGCAGTGGTATTCGATCACTGGATCCGCTATCTTGAATTTTGAAAATCTAATTTCGGATTCGTTATCAGGGGCCCTCAAGCTGCCATGTGACAATTTTTATGAAACTTGGAATGTTTAAGTAATTTTGGCAGTCATGTTGAATTGTCCATATTGAATTTTGTGAATCTGATTTCGGATTCGTAATCAGTGATCCCAAAAATCGCTATATAGATGCTTTTATGCGAATTTATTTGAAAATATTGTTCGAATACTAATAATCAGGAATAGACAAAATTGGCTTTTAGCCGCCATATTTGGAATCGGCATCTCAAGTTTGGGCAAACTAACCTATAGGTTTTTAAATGTTAGGGTCCATGGACGCAAGAATTTCACTTTTTGGAGGTGTATCTTTACAACTTCGAGATAAAAATAATAGAATAAGGATTTGATGTCATTTGAAACTCGCATTTTTTCTTAAATAAACGACTATAATGATTTCAGTTCGATTTTTCTTGCAATTCTGGTAACGTATTTCAAAATTTCAGGAAATTTTACATTAGAATTCATTCTTTTAAAATTTTTTTAAAATTAACTCGATGGTAGAAAATGTCGCTGAAAAAAGTGTGAGAAAAACGAACGTCATGCCACAATCTGTGGAAAATAGAAATCAAAACTATCGATCAAGTTATCTCGTCAAATAACAAAAAATTCTTAACGTCATTTTTTAAAAGATGGAAAATAAATTCTTTTAAATATTGAAAATTACGTTTTTGTAGAAAAAATCCTCTAACATCACTCCACAGTGCAGCGATTTTGAAGGATCCTTTTTGACATCTATTCTGATGGATAGTCACTACTCTGCAGGTAATACAGATTTTCTTAAATTGCCGATCGAGATAGCCCTCGTTCGGCAATCGGAAGTTCTGTGGTTCGCTTCCTAGTGAAGCGATGTTGGAGGATCTTTTTTCAGCAAAATTTATTTTTAAATGTTTTAAATTTATAGCAAAAGAATTCGATGGATATTTCTTCTAACCCTAAAAAATGACATCAAGAGATTATAAATAATTTAATTTAAATTTTCTTCTTATAATTTTTAAATTACAAAATAGAATAAAATAAAAAAAATTCAAATGCAAAAATTAATGTTAAGATAATCATTTTTTCTAAGTTTTAAGCATTTACAGGGAAAAACTGAGTGTTTCTTTCTTCATAAGGCATAACTGATACTATCGTTTATAATTTTCTTCCCTTTTTAAAATATGAAATATATTTATTTGTTTATTAGTATAATCATTTTGGTGTACCTTATCAATTTGAAAAGTAACTACATAATTATTTAAATCGATTAGTCAAAGAAAAATCATTAAATGTTGAAATTCCTTTTAAATGAAAAATTAAAGATAAGATTCTGAAAAATCAAAAGAAGAAAACAGATGCTTGGATTTAAAAAAATTTTAAATCCGTACTTTTTATCGAGAAAACCAGAAAACTAAATTATTAAAGACAAAAAGTGAAATACACCAGCGATAATTAATAACTGAAGTATAAAAGAAGTATGTTACAAAGATGCCTATGCTTATTCAGTGAAATAAATAGTAGTACCTAATAATCAAATAAATCAGTATCTCACATTTAAAAATAAAATTTTGGAAATAAAAGTCGGCAACATATTCGACATTGTTAAGTAAATACATTATGGTATATTAAATAAAAAATTATATCTAGTCCGAATTAAGCCCCTCCCTTCGAAATTCGGAAGGGGAGTAACGTAAAATAAACTAAGTGTGTAAGTAGTATAATTTTCCATTATGAAGCTAAAATAAATTGTAAACATGTTATCTTGGTAGAGGTGACATGTGTGGTCTATTTAAAAGTTTTACCTTCGCTTTTTTATCTTTTCAGTGATGTTGACAATTCTACAAGATAATGTTATTACATGAAACTTTTCTATTTCTTTATGAATAAAATTATCATGAACTTTTTTAATTAATATATTCAGCGAAAAAAAAAATTATTATATTTTTACGATCATCGATATCAATGAATGATAAAAATTGAGCAATTTTAATTTCAAGGTCTTCTAAATTAAATAATTAAAAAAAAAATTAAATGGAACTACAGTCTGTCAAGTTAAAGCGTGAGTGGCTTTACTCGCAGTCGGTAAGGTGTATCGACATGATTTTGGTGTCAAAATATTAAGAAGAGCTCCCTCTTTCA
>NC_046657.1:144711084-144753562 GCF_010883055.1 Belonocnema kinseyi
AAAGAGGAAGCTCTTCTTAATATTTTGACACCAAAATCATGTCGATACACCTTACCGACTGCGAGTAAAGCCACCCACGCTTTAACTTGACAGACTGTATAACATACTAATAAATATAATTTTAATAATAATTTTTAATTAATATAATTTAACAATTTATAATAGAAATAAATTATGTTTTTGGGGCACAGTCCTTTTTTGACGCCTATGAAGCGGGGCTAAAGCTCTACTTTTTACTTACTAGGGAGTAAAATGTGACCCCAAAGGTCAATAATAATAATTATACATTTATAAGCTTGCTTTTTACGATAATCAGCCCACTCAGCGTAAAAGCTGTAAAGAAATTTTTGTAGCACATCATAGATTCTTGCGGTAATTTACGGAAAGTTATCATATATACCTATAAAATCATTATGAATGACCGAAAATTTCCATGCATTTCCGGAAATTATGAAACATTTTTAATTGAATTTTTGAGTAATTTATGGTAAGTTGCCATATTTACATGTGAAATTTCCATAAATTTCGGGAAATTTAGAAATATTTTTCAAGTGAATTTTTGGAAGTTTATGGTAAGTTACTATAAATTATTCGTAATAGTATCAGAAATGACCAACAACTTCCAAACATTTTAGGGAGTTTATCAACATTTCTAATTTAATTTTGGGGAATTTATAATTAGTTACCATTAATTACTGCAATATTACCATGAATTACAAAAAAATGGATACATTTCCGAAAATTAATAAAAATGTTTAAAACTGAATTTTTGGCAATTTATGGTAAGTTACCATATTCACCAGAAAAATAAGCACGAATGAACGAAAATTTTCATGAACTTTAGCAAATTTATAAATATTTTTTATGTGAATTTTGGAAATTTTATGGTAAGTTACGATAAATTACCCGTAATATCACTAGAAATGACCCATAATTTCCATACATTTTTGGAGGTTTATCAACATTTTTTATTTAATTTTGGGGAATTTATAATAAGTTACCACAAACTACCCGTAATATTATCATAAATTACATAACAAATTCATAAATTTCCGAAAATTTATAAAAATGTTTCAAATTTAATTTATGATAATTTATGGTAAGTTACCTTATGTACGTCTTGAGTTATCTTAAATGGCCAAACATTTCGACAAATTTCTAGAAATTTATAAAAGTGTTTTAAATAATTTTTGGGTAATTTGTTGTAAGTTACCACATTTACCCTTAATATTACTGGAAATAGCCGAAAATGTCCATACATTTCGGGAATATATGAACTTTTTTAAATTGAAGTTTTGGGAGTTTATGGCAAGTTATCGTAAATTACCCATCATATTACCATAAATGAATGAAAAATTCCATGAATTTCCAAAGATTTATAAAAATGTTAAAAATTGAATTTTTGGCAATTTAGGGTAAGTCACCATATTTATCTGAAAAATGACCATAAATGACTGAGAATTTCCGGCAATTTATGGAACTAAAACTGGTTGGTTAAATTTATTGGACCATAACACATATTTTGATTGATCCAAGCCAACATTTTTGATGCGCCAAGAATGTATTCTGAATTATTGGAGTAATTATTTTTGGTAGTTCAAGCAAGGTTTGCAGTCCATGTAAATAAAACTTTCAGTTGATATAAAAAATAGTTTCTTATACGAAGAATTCATTAGTGAAAATTGACAATACGAATATTCTCGACGATTGGCGTATTCACCTACTCCATCACTTTCAAATTAGAATTTTTCTTATGTTCCATCGAAAGCTAGTATGGATGTTCAATCTTCCAATTAATGCTAAAAGAAATTAAAAAGATTTTTATCAATCTCTTAATTAGAGAAATTGTAAACTTCAAAAACTGACTAAAAACGGCATTTAATTTTTTAGATACAGATGGAATATTCAGTAAACCTACATTTTTAAAATCGTGTCACATCCACTTTTGATAAATTCTTGTACAATTTCTGATTTTGTTTCATCCAAATTTGTAGAAACCATGCAGTCTTCAGCCTTTTCAACTAACTTCTGTGATAATAATTTTAGCGTTTCGTTTTTTCGGCAGTCTTGATTTACAAGATTTTCTAACTCACTCTCATTTGGTTTCTTATCCTTTTCTTGCCTTATTTTTATTCTGATGTCAGAAAGTGCATCCATTAAGCCCTGCCTTTCTTTAGTTATATCGGTATCTATATCTTTTATGGAACACTCTAAACCGTACTCTTTTATAACCGGTTCAACTAGAGGAATTACAGGGCCCAGGGTAACAATATGAAGTCCTGTTAATTAGAAATTTAAAGAAGTCATATAAAACATGATTACACATTTCTTCATTTAGGTTATATCTTCTAGTGAGAAAAAAAATATCACAAAAATACTGTATCGCCAATATATTATATTATTTTATATTTACCAAAAAAATTGTGGACTGCCATAGCAAATACCAAAGTACCAAGAAAGATCTTCATTCCCTGTAAGTATGATTTCTAGAGAAGTTTGTGAAGAGTTCGTAAATATTTGAAAATTTTACTAAATGTTTCAGTATATAAATACTAGGCGCAATCAAAGCCCTTGCTTTATATGATAGACACTTGCAAGGTGGAATAGAGGGAATGAAATTATTTATCTGAAATATTTTCTCTTTGATTCATAAATCTTTTTTTTTAACTTCTTGAACGCGTGACACATTCCAGGTTTGCGAAATATGCGTGGTTGAGATAAAATAATATAACTTTTATCATATGAAAGATAAACATTATGTTGGATCTTACCACACAATGAATGTTCGTGAGATGATGTAAGGGCTATTAATAAAACGTCGAAAAGCTGTTCTCTGTACTGCTAAATTAACACGAATTATTATAATCTGATGAATTTATATATCCTTATATATTTGCATATGAGATAAATGCATAAGATGATAACTAGAAGCTAAAGTGATAGTTTGTAACTTACTTAAATAATACTTCTGATAATTATAAGCAAAAGATATGATATCACTTGCACGAAGAAAAGTTAGGTGAAACCGTCGTGCTAGCGGTGATAGAGTCGCTGCACTTCGGTTTGGTGTGGCGTCTGTTACAGATTCGGGACACTTGTTACCCCAAACTTACGAAGATCATTCGCTCTGAACTATGAGTGCTATATAGGTCTCGAAACTGGGCAAGCGCAGAACTGTGTCACAAGCACTGCGTGTGCAAAATGGCTCGACTATACGTACTGTAGATTAAATGGTTCTGCCTGTTCGGGGTAATGGTTCTCCTAAATCAGCGGAGCTGTTCCACTTAACAGAAGTGGCGCTGTTCACTGTGCGTTTGGTGCGACCATTGTACGTCTTGCGTTATCGGCTAAACCAATATGCTCTCCATGTGGGACAATTTAAAGGGAATAGTTCATGATATTCACTATAAGGGCTGATACATTGAACTCGGTTTGAAGCACATTGCGTGTTTTGTAATGAAATTCAAAACTTGAGAAAATCATTTTTCTTCACACCTAAATAAACATTCAATAAGCTGAGTATTTCTACACTATCTTCAATGGCGTTCTAACGAAAATTTTAACAAAGTTTAGATTAATTTTAAAATAGTATATTACCAGAAAGATATTTTTGTGGAATTCCCTCTGACAATTTTCACAAAAACCTCCTTTAAAAACAATATACTTCTCAATTCCCATTATTGCCTTCGACGTTCTTTTAATTTAATAATAAATTATTATTTTAATATCAAAATGTTCCAAAATGCATGCAAACAAATTATTTTAAAATCTCTGATACTTAATGACATATCCAGGTCGAAAAAAGTAACTAGCTCTGGTATATTTTGTAGATTGGTAGAGCCAATGAGACACACATATCAGATACATCAATGGCAAGCTGAACGGATCAAATGACGATTTAGGAACAACTAATGAAGTTCTGTGAGTCCGAAGTACAGCTTCCTTAAAAAATTTGAGACCTTAATAACTTCATCGATTCATTTCCCATGAATGTCAAAAAATCGAAATATCCAAAACAATTGTTTTTCGAGGACAAATTTACTTTGAGATGGTAAATGATAATTGAAAGCTTTATGTATTCAAAAGAGACGCACCTATGGAAACTTGTGACCTGGATGACTTCCTCTGTTACTTGACGTTTTATCATGAACTCCAAGTGCTCCGGGATTTCAAAACACATCGTCATCGATGAAGTTGAATTTTCTATGGAACACCTTAGCATCCGGAAAGCCCTAAGGATAACTCGACATTCGGAAGCAATAGGTACCCTAAGCACATTCTCCTCGGTAATGGTCAGACCTAGATGTCTCTGGAATTAAGTCGGCCTCTATTCACAGTTTTTGAGAGCCCCGCGTGCCCAAAATATATCTTCCTTGAGGATAATCGTATTGGGATAATAATTGCGATCATCGATGAGGCCTCATTAATCATTTCACCTTTTTTATTGCTATCTTAAACTACAAGTTTCGGATAGAAGTCTTTCTAGTTACCCAAGTCAAACAGCTAGTCTTAAAATTCGATGAGAAACTTCTGTTAAAATATCATGTGCTGATTAAATTAAGTGGCTGAAATTTATTGCTGATTAAAATTCAAAAAAAGTTTGCGAGTTACATCTTTCGGAAGAGATTGTAATTATCGCGATCATTGGTATGTAAGACAGTGTGAAGAAGTTATGGCATAGTCGCCCAAGTTTGAATTGTTCCAAGGAAGATGAGCTTCGGTCACTTAAAGTTTCCGAAAGTCGCTTTCAAATTCGTTTCAAAATAGATTTCGAGTCATTCTCAAGGTTTTCCATGTTCTCAAGATAAATATATCCATTTCAATTTCCGCGAGGAAGATGGATTTTAAAATTCTGAAGCATCGAAAAGTCATGAGAAGACGTTAAGTAATTCATGGAGTAACTCAGGTCTTAACTTCTTTTGCTGGATACCTACACTATTTAAAATCTTTGGAATCCCAATACATGTATTAGAGCGTTTGTCACGAAATTTCAGGAATTAACGGATTTTAATGAATTGCGTAAATTCCGTAAATTTCGCGAATTCACTCATTTCTTGAATTGTGTGAATTCCATGAATTGTATAAATTTCATAATTTCCGTGAATTGAATGAATTCCGTAAATTCCCTGAATTTCATGAATTCCTTCAGTTTGGTGAATTTTTTCGATTCCGTTAATTCCATGAATTCCGTCAAGATTTTTAATTGCGTGAATTCCACTACTTTCGTGAATTTATTGAATATCATGAATTCCTTGATATCTGTAAATTCTTTGGATTTCGTAAATAACTAGAATTCCGCGAATTCCTTGAATTCTGTCATGTCTGCGCACTCTACGAATTTATTAAATTTCACGAATTCTATGTAAGGAATTTCTAGAATTCAAATCGCTGAATTGCAATTACGATGCGATTTAGTTCACGCTCATTTTTCAAAGCTCGATGATTTATATGGCGGAACTCAATTCATTGATAGGGATACAGTTCATGGTCCTGATAAAAAATCAATTCGAGGTCTTTTATTTCAAACCCTTGCGCACCCTACCGAAAAGAATCTTTGAGTATATACTAAAAATTCTTTAGGTCAAAGAAGCTCAGAGAAATTCTCCGCAGGCACTCAGATAGATATTTTTAAAGGTCCAGGAAGCTCGTTTAAATGGTATGAAGGCTTTAAAATATCCTTTCCGAAATTGAAATAAGAATACGATCATAAATAACAAGCAGAGAGGCTATCTCAATAGAGTAGCCGACACTCAAGGGTCCTTTGTTAACCTTTCGGATTAAAATTTAGAAGTGGATTTTTTTTTTAATTTCATAGTTAATAGCCTAAAACATAATAATTCGGAATCTACGGGTTTCGATGACTTCGGATATCTAACTTTTTTTTTAATGCTAAAAATTGGAATTAATAGAACGTTTCTCGTAAATGGAATGAGATACGCCAAAAAAGACAACATTTTTTAATTTAACTAGAAAATTGTACATCAGTATATAAGTTATAATTATAAAAAAGTATAATGAGAAAATTCATCAAATAAAAGAAAGTGTTAATTATTTAAAGAGAAATTTAACAAGGGAGAGCGGATTAGCCACGACCAACTACTGTAAATAACTCTGCCTGCCCGGTACGTGACGAATACAAAAGGAACATTATATTACAGTAGCAACAGTCTTAAAAGGACCACTAAAAGGATCTTGAAAAGGACCCAAATCTCTCAAACTATCTCCGAGACTATTTTGTTTCAAATCGACATTGTTTATAGACTCAAATGGGCTAGGATATTTCGCTAAAGAAAACTCAGAGATTTATTTCGGTTGGGCAAGCTCAAAAAGACATGAAACCTTTCTCATCTCAATTTAATATTAGCTAACAAACAGAAAATCAAGACACAATTTAAAATCCGGGTATTGCAAGCGGATCGGTTGCACTCAACAATAGAAGAAAGTAAAAACAACCCCAAGCACAATTACCGACGTTCAATGTTAAGGTAGAAGAGTGGTTGTCTTTCAGAGACACTTTCAGCACAATGATAAATAACCGCGATGGCATAAGTAGTGTAAAAAAACGACAATATCTAAAATCGGCACTGAAGGACGAGGCACTTCTTAAAATTCAAGTTTTTGCTATTGCTAATGATAATTTCGATCGCGTATGGAATCTTGTACGAAAATCGTATGAAGATAAACGTACACTCATTTCGCGTCATCTTAGTTTATTACTACGATTACCAATTAAAGAAAAGAATCCTATCAGGAATTGATCGCTCTCGCTGATGAATCACAACAGCATCTCCAATCATTAGCTTCATTAGGAGTAAACGTAAGTCATGAAATGATAGTCGCTATTATCAAAGAAAAACTTCATGAATCGTCTTTGCAAAAATGGGATCAAACCATTAAAAATGGAGAATTTTCAAAGTTAGAAGATTTAACTGATTTTTTTTTATCTAGAACTGCAGCCCGTATTTCTAAACGTAAAAACGATTATACTGCTAAACATTCTGATACAGATACCACCTCACCCCCCTTTCAAAAAACGCAAAGATGATTTCAAACGTCAGGTATTCATAACTACTACATCCAATAAATGTTCTCTCTGTACTGAGTCACATTATCTATTTAAATCGAGTAAATTCTTGGCTATAACTGTTGAGGAGCCTATTAAAGTCATGCAAGATGCGCGTTTAGGTTTTAATTGTCTTCGTAATCACAAAACGAAGGATTGCAAATTCAGAACTTGTAAAAAGTGTGGAAAACTTAAAAACACTTTACTACATTTTTATAAAGCACAAGATATGAACAAAATCAATGAACCGTGAAAATTAAAGCCAGTCTCGGAAATAACTTTCAAGTCTTTAGTTTTCTCGACAACGTGTTAATTAATGACAAGTGCTATAGTTGAAGTATTTGATAATAAGAAAAATATAAAATAAGCAAGAATATGACTTAATACGTGTTTAACCACGAATTTTGTAACCATGCACCTCGTAAAGAAATTAAAAATCCAGATTTTAAAATGTTATTTTTCTGTTGGGGCTGTAAACAACCTTGCAACGGTTGTGACACGTATGGTTTACATAACCTTTAAATCAGTTTATAATGAATATCAGCGACCACTGAATTATTTAGTTTCCCAATATAACTGATTTAGTTCCGAGTGAAGTCATATTACGTGAGCAACTGCAAATTCTTAAAAAAATATTACTCATTGATCCTAATTTTCACATACGTAGAACAATTGACATAGGCTCATTCCTGCGCCTATGAAGGCGCAGGAACAAGTCTATCTCTTTTATCGATAGGTTCCATAAATTTATGATGAAACGGTAATGCACTTTATTTACAAAAAACTCGATTGCGCTGGGTAATTGGCGGAGGTTTAGATCTCTCAAACAATTTTAAGATCGCAAAAACTAATAAATGTCTAGTAACCGATTTAAAAATCATAATTGAAAATTGATGGTCAGTCGAGGAATTATCATCTCAATCGGCGCGTTCTCAGGAAGCCATCGATTGCGAAGCACTTTTTAAACAACACGTGACACGAGATCAAGTCGGTCGGTAAGTAGCCTTAAGCTGTGTTTCCGTTTGCGCAACTGAAGTCGCGCTACTTGATTTGCGCGAAACTAGTCGCGTGATTAGTGAATCTTAAGGGTTTCCTACGGGGCGTCTGGAGGCAAACGACCAGGTCAATTTTCATTTCGTTGTCTGCAGTCATTCCAGTTTGAACGTCTTCTGCAGTAAGTTGTAAAGTAGCACATAACAGCATGGATCAATTAATAATTAATCTTCTCGAGGAAGAAGAAGAGGAAGCACTTCTTATGCTTTTATTGAACGAGACAAGCCGAAGTGAAACTCGAGAACTTTTTTTAAACAGGGAATCGTACGCATTCCAGAAAATTTTAATTGAGCGGCATCTTCATAGTGATGACACAGTGATCCGAAAATTTTTTCGCGTTAGTATTAGCCAGTTTAATTACATTCTGTCATTGGTTGAAGATGACTTGAAGACAAAATCATAGGGAAGCGTGAAGAAGCCTATAAGCCCGGCTGAGAAATTGGAAGTGGCACTCCGGTAAGTTTTTTTTCACATTATATGTTGAAATTAATTGTAAAACTATCCCTATCATAAGCTAATGGCATCTGTAAAACTATAAGCATAAAAAATTAATGTACCCGAGCTAATTTTGTAAATAATTGTAAAGCTATGGTTATCTATAAAATTGTAAATATAAGAAAATCGTTCACTCAATTTTGAAATTAACTCTAAAGCTATGTCTATCCGTAAAAATATAAATATAAAAAAAATATCTACGCAAGGCTATTTTAAAAATTATTTCCACTCATATTTAATAGGCAATATTCAACTTCTTTAACAATTCTTTATCACCAAAAAGTATTTTAACAAAAGAAAAATATACAATTATAGAAAAATTAAAATGAAGATATTAAAATGGTCAGAAGATCTGATGATTTCTAAGAATAATGACTATTTCTAAAGACATATTAATGTACAATGTATCAGGTAGTTGATGACCTAGAACCGCAGGTAGGTACAACAACATCTTCCCTAGCACAAAAATATTTGTTAGAGTCCTGAAAAAAATAATTCACATTAAGAAGTTGAAAGAATTTCAAATAATTAAAAATAAAATAATATACGAAAAATTCATTTAGATTTCGATGACAATTAAAAATGGTTTTTTATCTTAGGAACTTAATTTTAAGAGAATATTTACGAAGATTTCAAAATATTTGCCAAATTTCAAACAAAAATCATAAACTTTTAAGGGATTATTTTTTAATTTGCATGATTGATTAAGGGTTAAGATTTTTAAAGTATGAAGATAATGAAAAAATTTTCTCCAGATTTCTGGGGAAATTTTTAATTCTTTTTTTTGTTTCAAAACTTATTTTGTACAAAACACTTAAAAAGAGTTTAAAATAAAAACAAAGCTGATAGCATGAAAAAATTGAACAACCATTATTTTAGAAAAAATTCGATTAGGTTAAAAGATATTTAGAAGTTTTAAAGAGATGAAATATGATTTAAAATTTGGAATGATTCCAAAAGTCGTTCAACAAAATATATGTTTTTGAAAATATTCAAATAAGGTGTCGATGTTCTTAAATGATTTTTTAAGATCCCCTGATAAAAACAAAACGTGCTTGAAGTTCCTGTAAAAAATAATACCGATTTTTCTTTGAAAAAGTAATTTAAAAAAATATTTCACAAGATTTCAAACAAAGGACCCCGCACCAAATGTACAGTAAAATGGCCACCGGTGAAAAATTCTAAAAAATTTTTTTTTTGTATTTTCGAACCTGCAAAGCAATAATTCGAAGGAAAAAAGTAAGAAAAATGGACAGTTTTTTTCACAAACAATTGTCAAAGTTTCAATTTTTACATCTATTTTAATAGAAAAATGCTGATTTTCGTTAAAAGTTTTTTTTTATTCAATTACTAGGGTATGAGATAACTTTCAGATAAGTAGAGGAAGTGTGCATGTCAAGGGGTTGCTACATCATCCCTTATTTACAGAAGCAGAGAAATTAACTTTTCCTAAGGAATAAATCACCAAAGATCAGGCTTATAAAATCACATTTAAACATATGCAGGTAGCCTTATTTATCAGGATTTGCAGTAGAATTTATTTTCAGGGTTACTTAATCATCCCCTAATTATTGAACCAAGGAAATCGGTATTTAAATTTAACAATTTTGTTGAAAATTCGTTTTTTTTTCTATTTTAATTAAATTTTTTATCACAGTTTTAATCTGAAAATTGAACTATTCCATTTTTGGTTGAAATTTTATCCTGTACATTGTGTTAGTTAAAACACCATTTATTTGATGGAAAATTAATTGATTTGTTTTCGATTATGATTTTTGTTATTTGGAAAAATTTTTTAATAAAATTTTTTTAATTGAATTTACGGTATTAAAAATTGAAAAATAATTGATTTTACAAGATGATTCTGAATCCATTTAAAATTAAAGAATTAATAGATATTAGTTTTTAATTTTTTTTTTAAATTATGACTTGAAATATTTTTTCAGTCTTAAAATTTTTTTATTTTTAACCCATTCAATTTGAAATTTTTTAATTAAGTAGATTTTTGGAGATTTCAAAAAAATAAGCTTTTTGAGAATTGTAAAATATTTAAAAAGAATGATAAAAATTGCTGCGATTGCTAAGAAAATTGAAAATGTATTTTTATTTTGAAGAATTAATTTGAAGTGAGCATTTGAAAAGACTTTAAAAATTTAAAAAAAAGCAGGAGCATTTTAAGGCAATTATTTTATTTTGCAGTTTTTTTAATGTTAGGAAAAAAATCTAATTAACAAAATATATCAATTTTCAACCCAAAAGTTTACTTTATAACAAAATAAATTAATTTTCTATCAAATAATTCGTGTTTTAACTAATGCCGAAAATTCATCTTTTTGGTTGACAGTTTAATAACTTTATTGAAAATTTATTTTTTCGGTTAAAAATTATTTTCCTTTGTCTGAAAATGTAATTATTCTAGGATTGATTAAAAATTAATCGTTTTTATGTGGAAATTTAACTATTGCATTTTTGGTTGAAACTTTATCCTGTACATTGTATTAGTTAAAACACCAATTATTTGATAGAAAATTAATTTATTTTGTTAAAAAGTAAACTTTTGGTTTGAAAATTGATATATTTTGTTATTTAGATTTTTTTCCTAACATTAAAAAAACTGCAAAATAAAAAAATTGCGTTAAAATTATCCTGATTCTGTTTTTAATTTTATAAATCTTTTCAAATGCTTACTTCAAATTAATTCGTCAAAATAAACAATCATTTTCAATTTTCTTAGCAATCATAATAGTTTTTCTTATTCTTTTTAAATATTTTACAATTCTTAAAAACTTAATTTGTTTAAAAATCTTCAGAAATCTACATCGTGTGTCAAATCATTTGAAATAATATGAAGTTTTGAATTAATTTTGAATTGCTTTTCAAATTAAAATGGTAGCGTTCAAAGTTAAAATTTAGCTCATTACAATTTTAACAACTCAAGGCTTTCTATTTCGAACCATTCTGTACAAATTTTTATATTTTTTAATACTTGTTAATAATGGATTGTTTTAAATAAACGGTCTAGTAGTGCTAATAATTAACGAAATTTTCTTTTTTTAATTAAAAAATTTCGAATGGAATGGGTTAAAAAAAGAATTTTCGTCCAAAATGGCTGGCTACCTTCCTTGGCCTTTATTTTAGGATACTAAAAGTGTATACCAAAGGCCAATCCAATCTGCCAATATTAATTCTTTTGAAAGTTACTGTGTTAATGAACTAAAAATCTACATACTACTCATACGCTCACACAAACACACGGATATCAAGAAACATTCGTAAAAACTTATTTTTCGGATTTAGGGGGTCTCAAAACGTGGACATTTGACAAAACCGGGGGGCGGGGGGGTATCATTTTACACAAATCTAATACCTTCTCTTGATGAGAATGTAAAAGTAAATTTCCTGAAAACCCACAACGAGGCGAATAAGAAAATTAAAAAACACAAATTATTATGAGAATGTGCTCACGCAGCAGGCCTATTTTTTATTGTTGATACATTTTTTCACGATTAAGACACAAACTACGCATGCTATCAAAAAGTGATTACAAACAAATTTGTAGATCTTTTAAAAGTGTATCATTTTTGTTTTCACAACTTTTCACCTATTTTGCACAGTATACCCGCAAAATGTAACTTTTTATTTTCCATTATTTTTTATGCTGTGAAAATTTGAATTTTTGATTTTTCAAGAAAATTCAAAAAGTTGTTTTAATAATTTTGTAGGGAATCGAAAAAGACACTTTTTCCTTCTCTTGAATTTTTTCATATCGTGGGTTATTTGGCTTAAAATGTTGCTTTTCGTGTTTTTTGAAATTTTGTAAATGCTATAACCCCGGTAAATTTTGATTTTATAAAAAAAGTCATTAGGATAATTTATGGCAAATTGAAGGAATATATCAATTTGATTCAGATGCCACTTAAAAAGCTTGTGTCGATAACGACTGATGGTGCTCCTGCAATGTTAGGCAAAGGAGCAGGATTCATTGGATGCTGCAGACGTGATGAAGATTTTCCCAGTTTCTTGTCTAAAAATTGCATTGTGCATCAAGAAGCGTTAGGTTCAAAAACTCTATGCATGTCGATGAAGTTTTTGATGTGGTAACTCGCATTATTAATTCCATAGTGCCACATGCACACCAAAACAGACTTTTTAAAAAACTGATGGAAGAAATTGAGGCCAACAACAATAGTTTAATATTGTTCAATGGCGTCTGGTGGCTTAGTCGCGGAGATGCTTCGCTTCATCAAACACTCCAGGCATCAAAAAGTTATCGCGAGAAACTGGATTATATAGTTATAACTAGTGATAAGAATTTGAAGCTCATTTGAAAAAAATCGGACCTTTTTAGGGTCACCAAATTATTCAAACGTGGAATATCTCTTCGATTCGTAATAAAGTGTGTATGAATTTAATTTTAGGAAGGTTATTTTAGTGCCCACATGAAAAAAGTTTGATAAATTTGTGAACAAATGTTTTCAAATAATAATTTCAAATAATTGAAATGTGAAAGAGTTCACATGCTTTGACTTTTCAGTTTTTAATACATACATTAAAAAATTGTTTGCGTTTTTAAATTTAAATTTTCCAAACCATGAACAATATCTTTTAAGCCGTAAAAGAACAAAAATGTTAATCCTATTTTTGAGGCACCATGAAATACTTATATTTGAAATTTGTCTGAAAATTTATCAGAAATTTATGTCAAGACTGAAAAATCGCTTTTCCGGGTCGAAAATTTAACTGTTTTGTAGAATATTCTTACTTTCGACTGAAAAGAAATCAACAATTGGGTAGAAAATGTAACTATTTAGTTGAAAATTTATCATTCCGATTAACTTGTTTGTTCGGAAATCCATTTTTTTAATTAAAAATCAAGTATTTTCCTGAAACTTTATCTTTTTTGGTTAAGTCCAACTTTTTTTTTGTTTTCAATCGCAATATTTTATTGTTGAAATATTAAAAATCAGACTTTACGTAGAATATTCATCTTTTTAAGTTGAAAATTCAACGTGGAATTAATATACTTAACTAAATTTGTCTATTTTTTTTTATTCAACTGTTGTATAGAAAATTCGTCGTTTTGCCTTAAAACATCAACAATTGGATACAAGATTCTACTACACATTTCATACAAAATTAAAATGATTTGCACAAATTTGTTTTCCTATTTATTGAAATTTAATTGTCCGCAATGCAAATTTAACTTCTTTATTTTGTGGTAAAAATTGATATTTTTTGTATTTCAAAATCAAACTGTTTATTTAGAAAAAATTTAATGAAAAAATAGCATGAAAAAATAATTAAGTGAAATTTGTACAATAATCACATCAATTGTTCAAATTATTTAGTACAAAATGTATGCTATTTTTTGGAAATTTGTCCTTTTTGACAGAAATTGATCTTAGTTGAAAATTCAGCTATTTTGGATAAAAGTATATGCATTTTGCTGAAAATTAATTTGTTTAGTTCTAAATTGGTCCATCTAACAATTTTTATAAACTCTTAATACTTGAAAATTGCTTATTATGGATATAAAAATGAATTGTTTTTAATATCAGGGCTATTGTTTTGAATTATTTTAATTTATTGGGATATAATTGTTTATGTAATAATAATAATTATAAAATTAAGATATATTTTTATAGAATCTTAAGTCATAATTTAAAAATAAAAATTTTCATTATTTATAAACAAATTGATTTTCAGTTAATTTGAATTGTAAGTATAAAACATTAAAATTGCATTAATTATTTCATTTAATATTATTATAGTAACAAAAACTAAACCTTGATTATTTTATTTCGTAATTCTCAATAGTATTTCGCTGCCTCGTCCTCTAGATCAAATGTGTAGTGCCGTTAGTTGCCGTGAGTTCCGCCACGATATTTTAAAGTTATGAGTTTTTCGCGCCACTTCTAGATGTCGCGCCTCCTGCTTACCCGTTTCTCGTCATTCCGTTGTTTCGTGCGTTCTGGGCAAGATTGTGAAGCCGAAAAAGTGTGACTTATTGTGCAGTGTCTTGTACCCATGCCGCAAATGGGAAAAAGGAAAAGAGAAGACTCACAGAAGAGAATCCTGAAAGAGCTACAAAAGCTCAAGAAGAAGATAAAGAAAAGTGAGAAAAAGCGCAGGAGACGCGACCGATCTTTGACTTCCTCGACGTCCAGCTCTGACGCTTCTCACGAATCAAAAAGGAGGAAAGTAACCAGATTCAGGAGTCCATTCGAAAGCCGAAGCTGTCAAGAGCGTCATCCTCGAGGTACGTCCCGTCAAACTTCTCCTTCACAAGAGCAGGGCGGAAGGCGTCACCCGAGAGATGCGCCGAGCGGAGGTTCGCCTTCAGGCAGCACTATAACTAAAAGTGACTCACGAAGCGTGTCCCGGGGTCGCTCAACAGACAGCTCAAGCAGGAGCCCTTCCTCAGAAAGTAAGCTGCGAGGTACGCCCCGCAGAAATGGCTCTCCAACCAAGACCAGCGGAAGGCGTGACCCGCAAGAGGATCTTGATCCCTCCTAAAAATCTGAGTGATTAGGCGATGACCATTCGTCGATAAAGGAGGTCCCTCAAACGGAGCATGATAATTCAACCAAGGGTGCAGATAAAGAAGATGCCGACTTGGGCCACCTAGGTGGCGACCCCTTCGCAAAAAATGTCGTCACTGATCCGATTAATAAAACGATGGCAAGTCTGTGGCAAAAGGTGATGCAACTGGGACTGGACAAAGAAATGAGGAAGAAACTAGCCGACAAATATCCTCCTCTAGAAAACTGTCCAACCATGGCAGCCTCGGCTCTAAACGCAGAGCTAAAGAATATTATTGGCTCAACGGGCGTGAAAAAGGATCATTTCCAGTTGGCATCGCAAAACCAACTTGAAGCAGCACTGAGTGCTCTCGGGAAATCGCTAACGCGAATGTTGGATTTTCTAAAATCCACGAAAGCTTCTGATGCCACAAAACAATTTGTGAGTGAAATAACCGCAACCATTAGTGATACGGGAAAAATCTTGACTGATCTGCATCACGCTATATCTCTTACTAAAAGAAGCTTCGTAACTTCTGGTAGAGACCCGATCCTATAAAGCATAGCAGACGTCACAAACGTAGACAAATTTCTCTTCGGAGAAAAATTCACTGAACATCTCAAAGCTGCAAAAGAGGTAGAAAAGGTAGCAAAAGACCTTACTAAAACTGCACCCAAAACGGACACCAAGAAATCTTACTCTCTGTCTTCGCGAACTGGACCTTCAAGGTCTTCAAGCGGTGGTAATTTAAACTGGAGGGCCCCTCCGCGGAAGAGCTACCCAAACTACAGGCGGGGGGTCAACATTCACGGCCATCGAGCAACCAGCATCAGCAGAAAAAGGATTAGAGGTAAGCAAAGTAGGCGGTCGTCTACTAAATTTTACCCATGCTTGGAAGCAAGTAATGTCGGACCAATTTATCTTAAACTACGTTTCAGGCTATAAATTATCTTTTTATAAAAGGCCTCTTCAAAAAACAATGCCCCGCGATCACAGTTTATTACCAGAAGAGTACCAAAGAACAGAAATTGCCATCCTTAAACTAGTAGAAAAAGGAGCAGTAACTGTCTGCACACCCAGTAAAGGGGAATACCTCTCACCTTTTTTCTTGCGAAAAAAGTTAAACGGAGATGACAGGTTCATACTCAACCTCAAAGGCTTAAACAAGTTTATTAGTCCCTCACACTTTAAGATGGAGGACATTAAAACAGCATTAAGGCTTATAACAAGAGATTGTCACCTAGCGTCAATAGATTAAAAAGATGGGTAGTTACACATCCATACTCATAAGAACTATAGAAAATTCTTAAGGTTCTACTTCAACGGGACTCAATATGAGTTCACATCACTGTGTTTCGGGTTATGTAGCGCTCCTTATATTTTTACGAAGATACTCAAGCCGGTAGCTCAAAGGCTTAGAGAAAAGGGGATTGTCATAATTATGTATCTAGACGATGTACTCATAATTGCTAGATCACAAATTGAATGTAGACAGAACATCAAATTAGTCATAAATCTCTTAGAAGATTTCGGTTTTGTCATTGATGTACAAAAAAGTGTTTTACAGCCTACGAAAATATGTAAATTCTTAGGCTTTAATATAAATAGTCACTCATTTACCATAGAGCTCCCAGATGATAAAAGAAACTCCATAGAAGATCTCGCAAAAAATCCAAGGAAAATAAGAACTGCAGAATTAGAGAACTTTCACGCTTCTTAGGTACGCTAGTAGCCGCATGCCCAGCAGTTAGCTATGGATGTCTACACACTAAACAACTGGAGAGAGAAAAGTTTCTTGCCCTAAAAAGATCAGGACAAAACTTCGAAGCCAAAATGACAATATCTGAAAAGGCTGATCAGGACCTACAATGGTGGGTCGAAAATGTAAAGACGTCAACCAACCCAATCAGGACCGGTACCTACCAGAGGGTGATATTCACTGACGCATCTCGCTCTGGTTGAGGCAGTTTCTGTAACCGCGAGAAAGCTCATGGATTGTGGGATAAAGACCATCAAAAATCCCACATAAACTTCCTTGAATTGAAGGTGGTATACTATGGGCTGAAATGCTTTGCCAGAGACTGTAAAAACATCGAAGTCTTATTAAGGGTAGACAACACCACAGCGATCTCATATTTCGCACATTAAATGCAAAGAGAATAAAGAAGCAGATGAGCAGTCAAGAATCCTCCCTCAAGAAACTGAGTGGGAACTGGCGGATTGGGCATTTAATAATATTTTTAAAAAGTTTGGGAATTTTGAAATAGACCTTTTTGCATCAAAGGCTAATGCGAAGTGCAAAAAGTTAGTCTCCTGGCACAAAGATCCCGCCTCTATGGCAATTGATGCGTTTACTATAATTTGGTCCAATATCTACTTCTATGCCTTTCCCCCCTTTGGTCTAATTCTTCAAACTCTGCAAAAATCCAATCAGACAAAGCAGAGGGGGTTGTAGTAGCTTCAATGTGGCCTACACAATCCTGTTATCCACTCTTTGTGTCCTTGATGATCTCGCAACCAGTCTACTTCAGACCTAATTGTAAACTATTGTTTTGCCCTTACAGGAGAACACATCCGCTACACCAGACCCTTACCCTAGTTGCAGCCTTATTGTCAGGAAGGCTTTTGAAGAAAGAGGAGCCACGGATCAGTCATCGGAAGTCATGATAGCATCAATTTCAGAGGGGACATTAAAACAATATGACAAGCCCATTAAAATGTGGTGGTTATTTTTCCAGAAAAATAATAAATCACCCTTCCAGATTTTTACTGCGGATGCCCTTCGATTTTTTACAGAAGTTCAAAAAACAAGTAAATTATTCAGCACACTTAACGTCTACAGAGCTGCCTTATCACTCATCATGGGGAATGAGCTAGGGGAAGACTCTGCCATCTCAAGGTTCTTTAAAGGGACGGCCTCTCTGAACCCTCCAAAATACAAATATGATGTAACATGGGACCCTCAGATAGTTTTAGATCATCTAGTCTCACTAGGACCAAATGACGCCTTGTCTTTACAGAATTTAACGAAGAAACTTGCAACGCTAGTACTAGCACTAATAACGGCTCACGGTGTGCAAACATTATCAGCAATCAGGCTGGAAAACATAAACATGACGGTGGAACCGGTAATAATAAAAATAACCGAGAGGATAAAAACAACAGGAAGTACCAAATACAAACCGATGTTGGAAGTACCATCACTCAGAGAAAATAAAAAATTATGCGCAGCATCAACACTCAAAACCTACATCCAAAAAACAGCGTTGCTGAGAACAGGTGATACCACAAAAGGAAATCTTCTACTGACGTACAAGAAACCCTATCACACAGCCACGTCAAAAACTATAAGCAGATGGATAAAAGACACCCTCAAAAGGAGTGAGATAGACACTGAAATGTTCTCAGCCCACAGTACTCGAAATGCCTCAACATCAGCAGCCGCTCGACGTGGAACCAATATTAAAACCATTCGCAACGCTGCAGAATGGACTAACTCGTCTTCAGTTTTCACAAAATACTATAACAGACCAACTAAGCAGCAACAATCATCGTTTGTACAGGCCATCATAGGCGACTAATGGTGGATCAGAAACCAACCCTCAGATTATGTATATGGAAAAAGGCAAAGTAATACCTGAAATAAAATTCCTTGAGATAATAAAAATTCAAGTAACGGCACTACACATTTGATCTCTTCGGACGAGGTAGCTCATACAATGTCGATCGAACTTCACTTAAGGTAAGTTCGTTTAATCTTATAATTTTACCGTGAAGCTTCGAATTTAATGAAGGGTCTCGAGTTTAAGGGTTCTAAGGGGCTCACATCAGGTATATCGTAATCAACGTTACAGGCGAAATATTCAGGTCATCTCCTTCACCAAGCGACTACGAATAATTAAATAATTTATGGAATAGCGATTATGTACACATCTTCATTTAAAATTAGCTTCTTGCATTATTCCAAATATTTATCACCACAGGTACAAAAATAACAACTTTTTACATGCAAAATTGCAAATTCTTGTAGATTTTTGCAGTTGTAAATTCTGGTAGTTATACTTTTTAGTAAAGTCTTGCAGGAATTACATAAAATAGTATACAAAAAAAAATAAAAAAAGGACAAAATTCGACCAAATAATGGAAAAAGTTGTACTTTCCTCTAATCTGCATTCTAATTTATTGTTTTTAAGTGTAGGTTTCTGCCTCTGCGATTTATTGTAATACGAAAACTTCTACAAACACCTTATTGCCGTTTTGAAATTATAGTCTATATGTATGTATACATTCAACATTTATGTTCTTCAATTGAAAATTAATCTGCTTTGTTAAAAATGTAATTACTTTTTATAAAATTCATATTACAGTGAAACATTTCAATAGCCCTCCCTTCTATAGCCATACCAAAAACTGAAGCCACACCGTAGGTAAGTATAACAGGAACTGCGCGGGGGCCGCAGGGTCGGCGGTTGTCACTCAGGCGAGCAGTCAAGCGTGAACAAACAAAAGCGGAATGGGCTACAATGAGTTAGTTCACACTCAAGGTCAGCCCCAAAATCGGCGCTATAAAAGAGTTTTACTGTATTTTCTTAAAATGTATGCCTTTTTGCTACAAAAATAATACCTTTTTTGTATTGTAATTACTTTTATTAAAATTTCTTTTTATTGAGAATGAATATTTTCATCTGAAAATGTCATTGTTCTATATTTGGTTGAATATTTACACAAATAATGCCATTACAGTACAAGTCAAAACCATCATGCGATACAAATGTATATTTCTTTTACTTCTATCGGTACATTTCTACAATAACATTCTGCTATTTAGGAAATTACAATAGGCACATTTTTCTAATATTTCAGCTTCTGTGAAATTTTGTTTTTGGTGTTTGTAAGGATTTGCTTTCAACTGTAATAACAACTGCAATGAAATATAATGATAATTTATAATGATAATTTTAAAATAAAAATAATTTAACTCGTATTTGTAAATCATACTTTATTCTTCTTCTTCATTTGACTATTATCTGCCTCATGGATTAAGTGATTTGTAGGTTCCAACTAAGGAAATTAAAAAAAAAGCATAATCAGCATTCACGAATTTTCCAAGTTCGAATGATGTATTACTTGCTTTGAAAGTTGACAAATTCAAGAAGTTTAATTGCAGAAACTTGAGCTCAATATTGAATTTCTTGTTGATTAATTTCCTATTTTTCAAACTTTATGGACAAATTACATATAATTGGAATGGCAATAATTCAGACATTCTGTCGGGTCTTCTCTCAGAGAACAGAGTATAGTAATGGGCCATTGCTGGGCCCGATCGGGACCTAAGCTCTGCGCTCAGAGATAACCATGCGTGGCCCCGATTGGGCCCATATTAATTTATTTTTCTTATTCCTAATTAAAAGAGATTCTTAAATAAAATAATATTAAAATCGAATATATTACCTCGTGAACTGAAATTTGAAAATATAAATATCAGGTTATTTAACAGATCGCGATATGAAAAATTTGGAGTATGTCAGACACTTTTTTTTCGAGCAAACGGAAAAAGTCAAACGATGCAATATAACAATCAGCAATTGTGTATGATAAACCATTTAAGTATTTTGCAATATATTTTTGGTTTTAATTTCTAAATTGAAGTTTCTTTCAATTTCTATATTGAACTTAATCGTGTAAAGTTATTTTGAAAAGAGTGGATTATAATATCGCACTGGCTCTTTAAGTTATTTTTACAAAAGCAAATATAAATAAGAAGGTTGTATTTACATTTCTATTGTACGAAATCACCTAAAAATACGTGAAAATAAATATGTTTATGACGTCATTGTTGATCTAATTCGTTTTGACATACAACAAATGAAATATTACTTTTGCTACTTTTCTTATAAATAAATAACCTCATTTCGAGGTTATGTTTCATCTTATAATTCGTAATAAATTTACTTATTATAGTCTTCAACACGTAATTCAGGAATATTTTGACGTATACTATACCTACGAACTCGTCTTGTGCTCAATTTTGGCATTTTTTCACTCATTTTGTCACTTTTACAGATAAAAATTGAAATTTTTTTAACGCTTGACACTTTACATTGAAACTTGGGCGATTTGGAGTCAACCCACTTTAGTCCCCGAAATTAATGGAGCGCCATCTACTGGCAAGCTTGGCTGTTAAGCCGGGGTCTAGAGGGGGCCAAATTTAACAACCACAAAATTGTGTGCCCGATCTGGCCCAAATGAGAAATAAGGCAAACATTTGGCAATTTCTGCACGGGAATAGGCGTTCCTGCACCCCGTGTTACCATAAACTCGGTTTATAACCCTTAGGTATTTACCTGAGGTCAGCCTGGACCTAACCGTTTTGGAGAGAGTTTCGAAGCGATTTTGTGCTCCAAAATATTAAACTCCTGCAAAGTAAAATATTTTCTGTTCCACGCTGCCGATTTTAATACGGTTTAATCGGTATCGCGTCACACTCCAAACATTTTTCCTGCGCAAAGTCCTTAGCAGATGTTACACTAGCCTTTCCCCTCATCCAGAAAACAGTTTATTTGAATTTAAGAAACATTTCTTATACTTTATATATAAAGTATAATAAATAAAAAAATAAATAAGAAATATACTAATTCATTTTTGATTTTAAATTTACCTTTCTTAGTTGAAAATTCATTTGTTTGGTTAAAAATTTAACAATATTGTTGACTTTCTCTTTCATTAATTTTTTTAACTTAAAATGTATTGTATTTATTTTAATATGCGTCTTTTTGGTTAAAAAATTAAGAATCCTAGTAGAAAACTTTTTTTTGCTTAAGCATTCCTCATTTCAGTCGAAAATTCAATTCTTTGTTCAAAAATTAATTTTTTTATTGAAAATTTAACTGCTATGTATTTGGTTCAAAATAGATCTATAGTTAGCCTTGCAATTGTTGCTTTCTTCTTATGATTCCTGCGATATGCTTAAGTCATCTATTATTATTTTTCTAAATTCTTATTCAAAGTTTTGAATCAACAATTGTTATAATATACAAATATTATTTCATTACAATAAAAGTTGCCGGTGAGTATTGTACATTTTCAAAAAGTGAGTTTAAAACCGTAAATTCACATATTTCCACAAAAATCGAATGCACTTTACTAACAAAAATAGAATCTTTCGGTCTGCCATTTTGTTCTTTCAAAACCTCGATTACAAATTTGAAATAAGCTAGCTTAAAAACATAAATTTAACGATTTCCACCAAAATTTGAATGCATTTCACTAAAAAAATAGTCACTTCCGATCCGCAATTTTGTTTTTTCGAAATTTTGATTACAAATTTGAAATCAGCGATTTCAAAAACATGAGAATCACTATCCAATTTTTGGATACGGACCACGGTCTATTTTTGCTGTATTTTTTGGAATCTAGCATCCTTAGTAAGGAAATCCTGAGTTCCCTTAATTCTTTCATTTTTGTTTATTTTGAGATACGTTTTATCCGGGAAACCTAACAACGACACCTTCTACAAGATCCCGAATTGAAACAAATAAAAAAGCATTCCTTTAAAAGATTTAATTGAATAAATATGAATTTATTGAAATGCAACAAAGTTCTAGGAGAAAGGCGACGGATTACCAGAAATTACGGAAATTACCAGACAACTGATGAAAACAGCTTAGGCCGAGGAAACCGAACTAAAACACCAACGCCGTCCATTAAGCGAAAATGGTGGTGAAACAGATGTACCGAGCAAGCAACATTTTTTAAATTAATTTATTTTTTAAATTGCATTTTCATGGTGTCTACTAGCCAGGAAACCAATAATTAGATTTCAAGTTTTCGAAAATGTGATATTTTTATTGATATTTAACAAGACTATTAAATTAAAGAATCGTGGCAAATATGGTAAAAATAGTACCTATTCAGAAATAATAGCTTGGGAATATTTGTGAATCTCTTTGAAATTTTTTAAATCTTTTAGATTCTTTTGAAATCATTGAAATTATGTTCGATTTTTGTGAAATAATTTACAATTTTTGAAATATTTTGAATTTTTCGAAATCTTTGTGAAATGATTTGAAATCTTTTTGAAATGATTTACCATATTCAAAATCGTGGTGAATTACCTTGAAATACCTGAAATCTTTGAAATGTGTTGAAAATTCAGTAGAATCTTGTAAAATATTTTTAATATTTGCAAAATTTTTAAAACGTTCTTTTATGAAATCTTGGAATTTTCTAAAATTATATCTAAGAATGATTTACTAGTCTGTGAAGTCTGAGAAATTTTCTGAACTATATTAAAGAATTATTTACTAATTAGAATAACATTCCTGGAAACCTTTTGCAATTTTTGTTAAATCATTGGAATCTGTATGAATCTTTTTTAAGTCTTCGGAAATATTTGAAATACTTATGAAATTTTGGAAGCTTTGAAATCTTTCTGAAATATTCGAAATTCTTGTAAACTATTCAAAATCTTTTGACATCTTTCTGGAATTATTTATAATTTCTTTAAAATGTTTGAAATCTTTGTGAATTCTTTGAAATGTTTGAATCTCTGAAATCTTTTAAATCCTTTTGAATCCTTGCAATCTTTCTGAAAAATTGAAATTTTTGAAAACTTTCTAAAATCTTGTAAAATATTTTTAAATCATTGTGAGATTATTTTCAATCTTTTGTTAGAAAATTTTTATTTGTGCTTTTATTAAGAGGAGATTTGTTATTTACAGACGGAAAAAAACTGGGAATGTTGTGGACGAAAAACTAGTGGAAGCCTCGATTTTCTTGTACTCGAGAAAAGTTTATGAATATTTGATAAAATAACTTTTCTCGTTAAACCAAATTTCGTTTCTTAGAAATTTTTTAGATATAATGATCTTTTAGATCCGAAGAAGAAGAGTTTGACTGCGAGAGATCTAAATGCACAACTAACCGATTCCGAAGATGAACCCGATTTATCACTCCTCCTCTTACCTCCTTCTAACACAACTTTAAAACCAGGAGGCATAAGCACGATTTCTGTACACATGCGCAAAAAAAATGACGCACCAATTTCAGATAAAGTATTTCTTTTGACACTTCTACGTGTAGGTTACGGTTTTTTGTCAGATATTGGAATTTTTATTTAAAAATTTTCACAGCTTTAGATTATTTAAGTCATTTACACCGGAAATAGTTGTTTAAAAAAAAATCATTACCCTTCAAAGAAGATAAAAAATTGTTGTACATTTCGACGTGAAAGTAACGGTTTTCGCTGAAAATGTTGACAAAGATTTCCATATTTTTCAAATATTTCTGGAACTTCAAAATAACTTGGGTTAAGACTAACCTAAGTGTAGCAAATTATAGCAAAATATTGGATGCAAAATGTCAAAATTAAGTTTCTTCAAAACTCCATTATTTCTAGGTACTTTAATTTCTTTTTTAATTTTTCTTTTTCTTTCCTACTTTTTTCAGCACATGCTTTAGTCAAATTATTTCGAATTTGCAATATTAGACTCAAATGAACAAATTTAAAAAATAGAGATAAGTTTCTGCTAATAGGAATCGAGAGAAACGTTTTTTGTCCATACTGGAAAATTAGTTACAGTGGATTAACGTGCTTTTGCTTTTCATCTCCTTAAATAGACAAATACGCTAGTTTATTTGTTATGCCCAATCAACTTTTTTGATTTTATGAAGTTGCCGAAAAAAAAACATATCCTTAAAAGACTCTATTTACTTTTTTTATTGTTCAACAGAGCGTTTTATTTCATAACTTTGTTTTCACAATGTTTAGGGTTTACGAAATGGTTTAAGGTTAAAAATATTAAATTTTAGTTATGACTTCATGAGCTTTCTGTACATTTCAAGGAATTTTCAAAGTTTTTCCAAGGTCAAAACGTTTTAGAAGATTTTAATAGTGGCCACACCCTCATTTCATCAGTATTTTAAGGTAAATAAATAAGCAGAGGCGGCGGAACAGTTGCCTAGCATGTATGGATTTCTGATGACCGTGGAGAGGGGGGGGGGGATTCTCGAAATTTTATAGAAAAAATATTTATTTTGAAGGAAAAAGCATATTTTAAGTATTATAACTTATAAGTAGAGTCATTGTTTATTCGCTAACTTTTTTAAATTTTAACCGTATTCACAAGACAAATCACCTTCACTGGCCATAAAAAAAGATACAGTTCATTTTTATAAATTATTCAAAAACTCTTTTACATGTCATCTATTAGTGAAAATATATATGTTAAATGTCGCTTTTTACAAAAAATTGAAAAAAGGCCTTTAAAAATAAGTTTGATACTATTCGGTGCTTTAATATGAGTACTTTTGGTGTAAAATACGTGTTTCTTTTTAGGTGATCATTTAAATGGAAAATAATCAAAAGATGTATGAAATACCTTATTATGCATTGCCGATATTATGGTGTTTTCAAACGACGAGTTTGTTCACCGCAAGTGATAGCTCTCTCCCTTCTCGGCACAGCCGCCGTAATAGGCGAAAAATTCCCCGAGAGGCACGTAAACAGCGAGTTGTGAGCTGGCTGCGTACTGTTCACCCATCAGACTGATACTCGAGAAGCAGAAGTTTGCGACGTTGCCAATATTGCTGTGTTTACGGAGATAGTGTAGTGTTTATCATTGTAAAAAAATCCGTCGGAAACTTCTGCTTCTCGAGCGGAGGTCCGATAGGTGAACGGTACGTAACCAGCCCACACCGCAGCAGCGCGACAGATCCACCGCGATTGGTTGCCGCTCTCTCTGTGTGCCCGGACAGTTCCTGCGTGAGCCGTTTCCAACATAATGCATACGTATTTTCTTGTGCTGACAGGTGTCAAGCTCGCTTCAGCACGTATGCTAGTTATGTCTCTTTCTACCCCACGCGCGTGTGTCTTTACTGCTCTCTTACTTACCATCTCTTTCCTTATCGCTCCTTCTCATTCAGATTCAGTCCGCGACCGGGGACCTCCACCTGCAGGTTAAAAGCATTTTCCCTCATTTAAAACCTAATAACCGACAAATATTTTAACTATAAATACAAGAACAAATGGCCCTAATTGTGCATGTTGAGTAAATTAATTCACGTTTTAATAAAATTAGCTTTATACGTAAATACCCCCTTCGCTCATTTTCTACATACATAGCGTTAAATAATAATTAGAATTCATTTTGGAAATCGTTTACTTTGCAGTGTCGATAGTTAGTTTTACACACTTGAAATCAGGATATTAGCATTCTTTTTATTTAGATATGTAGAGCGATTATTCGAGTTATTTATTTTACAGTTTTTAATCATTATTTTACGTATTTATAAACAAAGAAACCGAAAAGTCTTTCTAAATAGACCTAGCTGTTTTCTGTTTGAGGGACAATGCTGCCGTCCCCATTGTTTAGCGGCGACTTTGTTGCCATTTCTTAGCCAATCGGCAGACTTGCCGCTGTCCCCACTGCTACTGAGATCTCCGTGTCTGTGTTAACGAGAGAAAAGAGCTGCGAGAAGTGACGAGGAATAACTAATGCTTAGCGAAAACCGGTTCTTGATTCCATCATACCAAATTTATGCGACCATTCCAAGGAATCAAAAGTGGGAATCAGTTCTTAGATTCCGATGCTATCAATCCCCCCACTCCTCAAAATACCCGCATTCATTCCAAATTTTTAATTATACACAAACAGTATTGAAGAGAATAATAATAATTTTTTATAAACTGACAGAATCGGCAGATAGCTGGGAGACGAATATTTAAAAAATAGTGACCATCCTGAGAAAATGTTTAGCTTTTAAATGAGTATTTATTCATACCATTTTCTCGTTAATAGTAGTTATATCATTATTATGTATCGATTGTGGTTGCAAACTAGGAAGGTCCAGATTAATTACTCATTTGAATTAATTCAATTAAGTTTATTCAAATAGTAGTCTACACATCCACATTACCAAATTTTGTGATATCATTGCTGAAGATCAATACTGCAGGAAAAAACCATTTAATCGAAAAAGCTCCGAGAGAAGACTTGTTTTTTGATAAATTGCTTATTTTTAGACAGTATATTCGCTATATTAAAGGATAACAGTTATTTGAGCATACAGCAGTTCTTTTAAATTTATTTGGAATTTTACAATAGAATAGATGTCGGGTCTGTCGATCCTTTAACAAATTTTTCTCAGTGGTTAAAATTTCTTTCTACTTCTCTGAATGGATCGATTCCAGTGTATTCTAATATTTTTCTAAAAAATATCAATTTTCCGCGTACAATAGTTGGAAACGGTGATATAATTAATTTATTATTACACGGCACTATTTTCGTAACCTCACAAGTCAACAAAATTCATTTTTCGCTTACTTTGACGGGCAAGGAATATTCGAGTTTCAGTAAGTGTATTGTTGCTTCTTTAAAAATCCTTTCCTGTTATAGAGGCGTTGACCATGGGTAGGGTACTCTGCCCTATTTTCTGTCGCACTAATCGAGTAGACGGGGTGAGGGAACAGTAATCTTTCCGGGGACTCCATGAGAGGCGCGGTAGTACAAAGCATCTACTGCGCATGCACGAAACTTGGCTCACTGAATAAGGCAAATAGGATTATGAAACTTTTCGTAGCAGGAACGGAAAGGTTCACTTTACATTTAGTTTCCGGAGACTCTACAAGGGCGCGCTATTCAGGGATTAAGTGGACCCTCTAAAACCATTAAGTGCCGCACCCATAGGCGTCGACGGCACAGTGATCCCAGATTTGAAACGAGATGTGGTCCAATACTATGACAGGGCTATGACCGTGTGAATATAGTAGGAGGCGATGTAAATGACTGAGTTGCGCGCGCAACCCATTTCTCCTCTTTTGAATTTGAAAACTCCAAGGTGCACGATTGCCCGTCGGAACACTTCGGCGGTTCTATTTATATCTCTATCTGCTTTGAAATAAAATGAAGAGATTGGGATTTTAATATTTCCAGATTTCGATGCTGGCGATTCTCATGATTTGGATACTTCGTGCGCCTCTTTATATGCGTATATTTTGAGGTTATGTTGTTTCAAGTATAAAATATAGATTATATAAATATTAATACTATTATACATATACATACATACACACACACACACACACACACACACATATATATATACATATATTATTAATGATATTATTATAATAGTCTTATTTATATCTTCTTCAGCATTTGAAAGAAATTAATGAAATTGGAGATTGGACAAAAACTCAATTATTTGATTGAAAAATTAATTATTTTGTTGAAAATGTAACTATTTTGTAAAGAAGTCCTCTTTTCTATCAAAAGTTCAACTACTTTGTTAAGATTTTTTTTTTTATTTGAAGGTTCATCTCCTTCGTTGAAAATACATTTTTGAAACTGACAATTAATGTATACTATTTTTATTTAATAAATAATGTATTATGTTACAAATTCGTCTTTCTTTGTATACATTAAATTTTTTATGGAAAATTTATACTTTTTAATTGAAAATTACAATTTTCGGTTCAATTATCAAGTAAAAATATTTTTGGGTTGCAATGTTGTTTTTTTGTAAATGAAACTATATTGTTAAAAATTAAAATCATAATTTTTGGGTCGAAAATTCGATTATTCACTTAAAGTTGTACTATTTATTAAAAGGAATTTGCAACCCAAAAATATTTACAGTTGGTAGTTCAACCGAAAATTGCAATTTTTAATTAAAAAGTGTAAATTTTCCATAAACAATTTCAGTTCTAAAAGAAAGGACGAATTTTTAACAAAATACATGATTTTTTAACCAAGAATGGTATAGATTAATTGTCAGTTTCAAAAATGTATTTTCAACGAAAGAGATGAATCTTCAAATAGAAAAAAATTAAAATTTTAACAAAGTAGTTGAACTTTTGATAGAAAAGAGGACGTTTTAACAAAATAGTTACAATTTCAATAAAATGATTAATTTTTTTATTAAATACTTGAGTTTTTATCCAACGAGATGAATTCCGTAATCGCCAATTTCTTTAATTTCTTTCAAATGCGGATCAAGATATAAATAAGACTATTATAATATAACATAATTATAATATTATCATTATTAATATATGTTTATATATAATAGTATTAATATTTATATAATTTATATTTTATGCTTGAAATTAAATAACCTTAAAATATACGCATATAAAGAGGCGCGAAGTACTCAAATCATGTCATAGTATTGTACCACATTCCGTTTCAGATCTGGGATCACTGCGACGGCACCGTCTTATTTAACGTGGGTGTGACGCCGTAACTCCCAGGCTCCTAGTTTCACGTGGCTTATTAGTCTGTCGTAGACGTAAGCAATATCCAATTTCAACTTTGCAAAAAGGATTATTTTAGTACCTTGTACTGCTACGTAGATGCGGCCGTACGGTACTAAATCATCATTTGTAGGTGGACGCTTGCCATCGTATTTTTTAAACTCAGTGCATGTTGAATACTCCTTTTTATACAAACGTACAGTAACTTTCATCGGCAAATCCTTCTTAGAATCATGATCACCGTGCACCTCTATGTTCTGATTCCATGTAATAATTGACATAAAATGGGGTCCAGTGGGTTTTTGTATAAAAAAAAGGTACCGTCGAAAGGGAATCATATCCGGTGTCAGCCAAATTGGTGTACTAAATTCGACGTGCACAAGTTTATCACCAAAAATAGAGCCATCCGACGTTGTTAATTCAACGGACCCTTCAGGTTCATCTAATTTTGTAGGGGGAAAATACAAAGTCATTAAATTTTTGCACACTAGTCACTTAAACGTTTAAAAATCTCAATCAGTGATGCAGAACTCGCTCGCCCGCGTGGTAGTCAGCGGACAAACGCGGTCAGCGCGCGGGCTCTGCACGCTAAGTAGTATGCCTGCTCGGCACGCTATCTCCATTTGGCAAGCTCACGCGAACGCGCGTGCCATCCGTACGTGCTCAAATCCTATACGTGCTCAAAGCCCGTACGCGCTGAGCTGTGCATCACTGATCTTAATGAATCACTGGTCAACAGAGAATGACATATAGTCATGTAATGAAAAATGCATTTTCCGAATATAAATAAATGAGCTTATTCTAGTCAACATTTAGGCCCGACTTTAAATACGTAACTCCTAGTTTAGTAGGCGGTGGAATCAGTAGAGTATGTTCTAAATAATGATCGTTTTTATTTTAATTTAGACCCTACGTTGATGCTCAACGTGTCCGAAATCGGCTGTTTTTCCACATTTTTTCAACGTTTAGCGTGAAATTAGGGTCTGCAATTAAGACACGTTAGACCTTCTTTTGAGGCTCCTACGACTGCATGTAGGACTTGTCGCTTCAAAGCAGGTCCTCTATAATATTACACTACTATGTATGAATAAAAATAACATTTCTTATCTATCGAAAAAAATGAAATAATAAGTACTAGGAAGCAAACTTTTCCAATACGTGAAGGTCCAAAATCTGTTTAAATACAAAAAAATTATTTAAATAATTACTTTTTTTAACCCTTTGCGCCGTTAAATATTTAAAACGATTTTTAAAGAATTTAATATAGAATTGTTCTGTTTTTTCAGAAGCATTCCCCGTTTTACGCTTTAAAAGAACCTTATGCTAGATAATTAAATCTGATTATGCTTTATTTACTAATTTAACAAAAATAATGTCAAACTTTTTTATTTCGGCAACAATATTTTTTATCAATTTATTAAGCAAAGACTTCAAGAAACTCGCTTAGAATCATCATTGATGCAATTAAAATAAAAAATAAAAATGTTTAGCTCAAGATTCACACTAATATTCATCAGAAAACGAGTTAGGATGATTTTTGAAATTTTGAAAAAATGACATTACTGGGCTTATAACGAAATATCTTGTCCTAAAATTTGAGATGAGTAGTAAATTATTTTGCATACATTTAGCTTTCTTTTTTTCTCCAACAAATATTATAAATAAATTAAAACAGTAAACATTTTCTCGCAGAAAGAAATGCTTTTTCTCACTAAATCAAGTGACAGACACGCAAATAGGATAATAAATTTTCTTCACAAAAATTATTTTCTCTCCGGAATCACGTTGCAAATAAATTCATCATAATACTCCGATACGAATGTAAGAACAATCCAAAACTTTGGATTGTTATAATAATGAAATATATATTTTCATTTATTTTTTATTTTTTAATTTATTCACAATATTTGTTGCTAGCGATATAAAATACTTTATTCTTATCATTTGTTTGTGATTCTCAATCGCCTACTTGACTTTTAAATATACACAATTTCATTATTTTTTGATAAAAATGCTTATAATAACTTATTCATCGACAATATTTAGTAATTTTCGATGATGAATATTACTCTGATAAAATTATTCAGCTTTTTAGTTAAGAGAAAATATTTTTCTGTGATTAAGAATTGCAAAGAAGTATTTATTCATATATAAATAATTCAGGACAATTAGGTTGAATCTTGAACTAAGTTTTTTTTTCAATTGGATATGGATGCAGTCATTAAGGTGAGCAATGAGTTAATATAACCGGAGTAACAAATAGTTTTTAGTTTATTTTCATTAGGTGTGCCACATCGAGTTCAAAATTTGGGATACTGAATAGGAAGCATTCGGAAAGGTGGATCTGGTTCTACATTTTTATAATTATGAAAAAAGTTTTTTTGTTCTTAAAATTTTTCTTTGTTTTTTCATCCCAACTTTCTTCTTGTAATTTATTTTTCGTTTGAAAAAACTAATCTACTACATAGGCCTTTGGTACATCCATTTAATGTCGAACAATGAATATTTTTGTGAGTCCTTTTTAAAATTCAAAAATCCCCTGTATGGATATTTATAGTATTGAAAAAGTTGAACAATTTATCCTAATGAATTTTTCGATAAAAAAAGATTATCGAAGGTATAGCATTTTCAAAGTTCGAAAAAACAAAGGAAAATGAACATTTAATGCCAAATAACTCATGAAACATTAAACAGATATGACTCTCGATTGAAACTACCCCCCACCCCCATGAATCCAAGTTTCATGCGACTGTTGTTGTAACTAAACTCGTCATCCTACCTGCTTTGAGAGACTCTTTTAGTAAATTATTAGTAGATTAAGCAGTACAGCACCGCAACTGCGATGTAGAACACGATGCGGTAGAAAATTAAATTAACAAATTCTTGGTCACTGAGGCTAGGGACATAATGTAGAAGTTAAAAAACGGTAAGAATGTTTATTATACCGTATGTGTAAAGTTTATTCATAAAAATAAAATTGGAAATTAGTAAATTCAGTTTATGAAATAATAATAAAAGTTACAATAAAATTTTTAATAACAAAATTTTGTTAAAGAATGCGCATTTTTTTAAGCAGGACAATGAAACTACGTTTGTTTTAATACTAGTGCATGTTCTAAATTATAATAATATAAATTTCTGGAAATGATATACAAATTCAGTGATAATGTCGAGTACGAAGCACAGTCGCGGGCCTTAGTCGCGCTCAATACTGCAAGCGAATTTTTTGTTGATACAGTTAATACAGTGTTGACCAGTTCTGTTATCAATTATTGTTAATCATAATATAGTAGAATCCTTTCTCCGTTTAATATGCTTGATATGGGGTTTTTATTTGAAACTTTGCAGATTAAGTGAAGTAAAAATTGTTAATAACAGAGGCTTTAACATTTTTCTTAGGCTTGGAATTTACATTAATATAAATTTGGAAGTGCAATGATGAGGATTTTTATGTTTGCAAACTTTCTTGGAAATTAACAATTCAATTATATAATTTTATCAATTTTAACATAAATTATAATATTATATTCTACTTACAATCACAATAAACAAAGCTCACAAATGTGAGAATTAAAAAAACAGCACATTTCTTCATGTTTTTCAACTACTCACAATTAAAGATAAAGGAATAAGTAACCTAATTTCTAGAATATCGCTTTAAGACTGACTAGACCAACGACTGCTATGTGTACTCATTTTTCTAACATCTGCTCGAAAAGTCGCTTTATTTATTTATCAAAATAAATAAAGCGGAACGAGAAAGATTGTTGATCCTAGATCTCTAAATTTTCCATATTTGCTATATTTATTATTTATGGAACCTTCAGAATAATTAAAAGTAACGTAAAACGTAAAAGCAAAAGTTAATGCCGCTTTCGTTCTTATGTATGAAAATGCAAACAAAGATTTAAAAAAAGAATGATCATTGAGGTAGTTGTCGTACAAAAAATCCGCTTTCTAGAGAAAAAATTTGTTATGATTTTAAGAATTAAAATGATACTACACCACAATCTTGCTTTCAGTCAAGTGTCGGAAGTTACCTTCAAATAGCCTTCGCGTACTCCCCTGAGAAACTGCGTAACCCACGAGTTCTAGGAAGGCTGAGAATGGGGTGACTGAAAGCGAGAGTTTGGTGTATTAGTAATATCTAAATAAAATTTGTATTGTATATAAGTTTTAATAATTCGAGCAATAATTTATTTTAATCAAAAATTGAAAAAAATGTGGAACACTCTAGCGTATTGAGAAAAAAAAATCATGCTACGAATATTTGAGAATTTGTGAAAAAGGGAGCTGAATATTTATTTTCGTAAATATTTTGAATGTAACAAAACGGGACATTTATAATTTAAGATGAGAAGTTTAAACGTCTTCCACTTGTGAAATTTGTAAATTCTAATATTTTCTTAGTTGTCTGAATTAATACAAATTATTTGCCATATTTATAATAATTATTATAGTTATAAAACCTAAAATGCATTTCAAGTTTTAATGTTTTTATTTTCTAGTTCAAAAAATGATCGAGCATGGATGTATAAATATCGAAGATGCTGATTTTCTTGATTTTATTTCCAACATACTCACAAAAAAATTGTATCACTTCAAAGGTTATGTAAGTGTTTCATGAGTTTCAAAAGATTTTCAATATGCTCTAAGGGATCTGAAAGGATTCAAACCAATCTCAGACATTTGTATGGATTTTGCAGGGGTTCAAATCTTTTAGGCTATTCAAGAAGATTCCAAGAAATTTTTAAAATTTTGGAAATGTCAAGGTATTTGAAGAGATGTTACGAAAATTCTTGATTTGAAATTTTCAAAAATTTTCGACAAACCTTCATAATATATTACATATTTGATGATATAATTTACGGGAATTTACATTAATTTTGAATATTTGTAGAAATTTGATCAGATCTAAGCCACTAGATTTTTTTAGGAAGGCATCCCTTCGACCGATAAGAGAAATAAAATTGTCCAAATCGTTATCCCTTTCCCAAGTATTTTTGGGAGATGGAAAGGTGCCCCTGTAAATGAACACAGACATGATGTTATTCAAACCCTTTGACCTTTCCAAAGCCTCGTGATGACAGAGGCCGAGACAACCTACACCAGGCAGGTCTCCCCAGAATTAGTCCTCGCTACTAAAGAAGCACATTACCCCAGGACAAATCCTTTAACAGATTCAGGAAATGTTGTGCATTATTTTCCAACCTATAGATCGGATTCGGACTATACTGGACAAGTCTCCCCAGGGCGTCGCTCTCCACACTTAAAACGCGATTACTAGCCTGGAAAAAGTGGTCAGGTCTTCTCATAGGGTGACAAATTTGGACATCACTCTCCAAAGTGAAAAACGATACCTAGCAATCTGGAAAATGTGGACTGGTCTTCTAGCAGAGTGGCAAATTGGAAGATCACTTTCCACAGTGAGAAAACAAAATGTAGCAGCCTGGAAAATGTAAACAGGCCTTTCCACAGGGTGACAAGGTAGGAGATCAGTGTCAAAAGGGAAAAACGATATGTGTGAGGGTTATCGCAAAAGTAAGTTTTCCTATTTTCTCATAAGAGAACTGAAAGAATTAAAAAGCTGCGGAGGGTCTGGAGATTTTCGTGTGGATCTAGTGATAACACTGTAAAAATGTTGGGTTCCCGGGTTGCATTGTTTATAACCTATTCTTTTGTGAACATAGCCACCTACCTTGAGCTCGGATCCGGTTGTGAACTGCGTTTTGTGATCAAATTCCTGATGTGGGTAGGTATAACCGCTAATGAACTAATTCAAAAAATTCCTGTTGCTTATGGTAAAAGTTCCACGAGTATTTAAATTGGCGAAAATCTTATCAGAAGGACGTTTTTTTGTCAACAATGAGCCCCGTAGCAGGCACCCGTAGAACTCAAGTCGAGAAGGCTTGATTTAAGCATATCAGAATTTTCGGCTTTTCTGGCATCTTTTTGGGCACCAATGCCGATTTTGAGACTCTTTTTTTTCTCGAAAAACGAACTTCCGAGGTGGAATTGTTGCCCGCCAGAACCTCCTATAAAATAAATTTCAAAAATTTAGAAAAAAAACAGCACCAGAACTTAAGACTCTTTTTGTCTCCTATAAATTTGAAAAATTAATTTAAAAAAAAACCATGTATTCCGAAAATCATCCTTGCAATAGCTCATGAACCCAGAGCAAAATGTAAGCATATCTGAATCTGGTGCCATTTTTGGGTTTCCAAAAACACTCATAAACTATTTTTTTAATCACTTAATCAGTGGTGATTATTTTTAATTTGCAACGTTCTTTTATTGGTTTCATTGATGGCACGTGAGATTTGGTTAATTTAATGTGATAGGAGTAGTTCCTATGGGTCGTCGAATATTGCTGTAGAGATAGATATATTAACTAGAACCTTGGAAAGTTGTCTGGGTTGATTCTTTTTTCATTTTAAATTGTTTGTATGTTTTAGTCGAAGACAGCGGTGACTCGATTTCTTAAATTAAATAGGGGTAGTTACTAGGCGTTGTGAAATATTGCTGCGAGAGTGGCTATATATACTAGGGACTTGGAAAGCTAGTGTGGTGTTTTTTTTCAATTTTAAATATTTTGGGCAGTATTAGTTAAAGAGAGCTAATACTGAATCCGATAAATTTGATAGGGGTATTTCCTAGGAATTGCGAAATATTACTGTAAGGGTGAATGTCTCAAGTAAAGTCTTGGCGAGTTTTGTGTTCCGATTATTTTTAATTTGAAATATTTTTACCGTTTTAACTGATGAAAGTTAAGACCCGGTTCGTTAAATGTCAAACGGGTTGTTTCTAGGGCTCGTAGAATATAACTTTGGAGATACATATATCAACTAAAGTCTTGAAAAGTTGTCTGGGGTGTTTTTTCTTACTGCAATTTTTTTGGCGTTTCTAGTTAAAGGAAGGTCAGACTTGATTCGTTAAATCAGATAGAGGTAGTTCCTACGGCCTGTGAAATATTTCTGTAGAGATAGATATATTAAATAAAGTCCTAAAAAGGTGTCTGGGATTTATGTTTTTAATTTGAAATATTTCAGCGAACTTAGACAAAAGTAGCTGTAACTTGACTCATTAAATTTGATAGGGGTAGTTTCCAGGGGTTGTAAAATATTACTGTGGGAATGGGAATATTAATTGGGGTCTTATAAAATTTCCTGTGGTAATAATTTTTAATTTAAAATATTTTACTGTTTCAATTGTTGGATGGTGAGACTTGTTTCCTTAAATGCAATAAAAGTATTTCATATGTGATGCGGAATATAACTGTGGGGATAGATTCATTAATTGCAGTAGTAGAAAATTGTTCGGGTTGGTTATTTTTGATTTGAGATTGTTTTGGTGGATTTTTATGTTGGAGGGTAAGACTTGGTTTGTTAAATGTTATAAAGGTAGTTCGCAAGTGTTGTTTTTACGTTACTGTGAAGATGAGGATATGAAAAGAATTTTTGGCAAATTGTTTGTTGTAATTGTTTTCAATTGTAGTATTTATGCATTTTTTAGTTAAAAAGTACCAAATGTGCACGTGCCCTGTTGACTAGGTGACAACTGTGCACGTGGAAATTTCTACGTTTACAGTTTTTCAAGTACCATCTGTGCATGTCCACAGTTTTACAGGTGACAACTGTGCACGTCGAAATTTAGAAAGGCACAGATGGATCCCTGTGTCTAATTGTGCACGCGTACAGATTCCATTTATCCAACTGTGCCAACTGTCTCTGATTTCCTTGAATTCTATGAATTTCCTGAAAACTCCGAATTCCTTAAATTCTCCGATTTCCTTGAATTTCCTAAATTTTTTGAATTCCTTGAATTCCCTGAATCCCTAGCAATACCTGATTTTTTTTTAATTTCATGAATTCCTTAATTTCGAATAATCAATTGAATTTGATGATGAACTTGAATCCCTTAAATTCTCTGACTTCATTTAATTCTCTGAATTCCTTAAATTCCTTGATTTTTTTTAATTCCTCACATGCTTCCTGGAATTCTCTAAATTCCTTGAATATCTGGAATTCCCTGCATTTTTGGAAATACTTGTATTCTCTAAATTTCTTGATGCCAGAATGCTGAATGTTGAATTTCTAGAATGCTTTTTTTATAATGCTATAATGTTGAATTTCATATTATGATTATTTTTTGACTCAAAATGTTAAATTCTTATCGCTGTCGTTTGCTACAAAAATTTGCAAAAATTCAAATGTAGGAAATCTTAAAATGTTGAAAGCTCCCACATCCAAAGTTTTATTAAATTCAGAACTTTAGTTTACACTTATGCCAAAATTTGAGCATTAAAAATTTATAACAAAAGGAATATTTTGCTCCATCTGCAATATTTTTTAAAAAATTGGTAGAACATTGTTTCTAGCCTCCAAACTGACACAAGGATTTTATAATTAATTTAAAATTCGATTTGAGTCAAAGAAATGAACATGATGAAAAACGATTTATTTCTTTTTTCAGCATTGTACGAAAAATTGATATATTTTTTTAACCAACAAATTATAACAAATGGAGTCATGAGTTGATAGAAGGAAATGAAAAACGTTGTCAATTACTTAAAATTCATACAAAAAATCATATCTCTGAGAAAAGTATTTATCTCTGAATTTTTAGAGTCAAAATAATATCACTGATTACTCATGATGTCAAATTAAAATGAAGGGCATGATTTTTAATGTTAAAATCTTCTATCTGATACATCAAACCGAAGAGCCTATGATAAAGCCACCATACGCGTCCTCGGGTTGCAGGTAGAGGGTCCTTGTACCAAGGGTTTCTGCTGAAAATCATTACAGTAATTAATGAGCCGTCTCGAACAATTGTCTAGAGATGTTCCCGAAGAAATCTTCCATAAATAGAGGCGTAATAGCCGTGTCAAAAGCTGAATGACACCTGGACGAGGTGTCTTAAATTGTGACTATGGCACCCTGGGTGACCTCTCAGACTATGCAGCCTTATCCTTGCATGCGGGTTTCTACAAGGACGGATGGAACCTTCCCCTATCTACTCGTGAAAAACAAAAATGATACCATCAAACGACTAAAACTTTGTAAATGCGTTTCTAAACGATTAAACCCGCAGATGACCCGACAATGTGTCGGAAAACAGTGCCCATCACTCGAAGTGCTGGAAATAATTTAGTTGGAAACACGACGTCGAACCGGCAGAAGGCGCACATTAAGTGCACGAATCAACTCAAGGACGAATTGCTAGAATGCTACGATGTCAGAAGTATTCTTCTTAGCGGAGGCTTTATGGAGTCTGTATGAACAAACTGTAGATGAAGATGAGGAAGCAACATTGAGATCAATCGCGGAGAGCAGATCTAGCGGAGAAGTCCGACCTCTGGACCATCAATTGTTGAGTTTATGGTGTTGCGTAAGCTTTGACTGATTCAATTCAAAGGCTAAAACCGACGATGGATTGAAAGGCCAAAAGACCCTTGCATCATCTGAGCAAGAAGATTGTATGGGTAAGACAAAATGCGTCCCGTGTTCAGTGTGTGATAGACTACATAACGTCTGATACCCTGTTCACGGAAAAGATACAAAAGTTCGCCCAAGAACTGAGGACCTTAACCACACATTGAACAAGTCAAAGCTGCTGGCAATTAAGAAGCATATTGTTGACAAACTACGGGTTTTATCTTACGCAAGAAGGAGAATACAAAAGATGGGGAGACAGATCAGAAAGAATCAAAATTTTATTGCTGACCAGTTGCATATCTTCAAAACTCAACTTATTTCTGTCAAAAATCTACCGAAGCTCTACAACATACAGACTTTTTTGGAGAGAAGTATACAAGATCCCGAAAATACTGGAGTTTTAAGAAGATACTGATAAAGTCATCCGCTTCAAAACTTTTGCGACAACCTTATAACACCTGAACAGGAATATCCATCAATCATTGCCGAAGAGGTGAAAAAGGACATAGGGGTATAATGAACGTTTCCGCTGCAGGAACTGATCGCTTCAAGAACTTCTGTTGTAAGAAGTTTACTTTTATACATTAACATCTGACCAGTATATTCACCTCATATTTTAAGTAGAAAACGCCCATTCTGCAGTGGTTGGTGTTACGACGCACTATACTCCTACTGAAAAAAGGCAACTTGTCCCACCCAGAAAATTACAGGCCATAAACTTTTTGAACACACTGTATAAGATATTTATATTTGTTCTAAAAACAGAATTGTTTGAAGTATTGAGCCTATATAGAGAGAGATGTATGAACAACGTAGCTGGAAAAAGGTGTAGCCGGCTGCCGAAAGAACTGCTTATTGAGAAGTGTGTCTGCTAAGACGCAGTAGCTCTTTATTGCATCCTGTCAATGACCTGGATTGACTACCGGAAAGCTTTAGATTCAAACTCATAGACTTTTTATATGTCTGTTGGAAAGCTTGAAGGTTCATCTACACATTGTGAGATGCATAGAGAAATGTTTTCATCACATTTCTGCCTCTATCTCCTACACTTCGAAATTCTTCTAGATAACTCTGTGGCGACGCTAATGATCGCGAGCATAAGATAACTCATGTTTTTTATATGTGTGACCTGAACAGACATGCTTCTGGTAAAGAAACTTTAAAGTGATTCACATATCATGAAGAAGTACACAGGAGAGATTGGTATGGAGTTTGGATAGGACAGGTGTATCAACATTTATCTGGAGAAACGAAAGATTATTGGCGTTCGCATGGACCTTGTGCTTGTGGATATATGTGTTGTTAGACATCTTGACACTAGATAGACCTAGAAATACATGAGTTTTTAAGGAACGAAGATCAAGCTTACCGCTCTTGATATCACCACACGTAAGATCATGCAGGTGCATACGAGCTTGCATCTTAATTCTTCTATTCCGAAATTATACATCTTACACGATCAAGTTGGACGAGGACTTCTGAATCTCCAAACTATTCATAACCAAATTGTTCTAAGTACAGATTTCATCATTACAAATGGCAGAGATCCTCTCTTAAGAATGGTCAGGAACAACGATATGATTAGAAAGTAGCGTTCCTTTTCTAATCATATCGGCTGCCGAAAAAAACGCTTATTGAGAAGTGCGTCTGCAAAGACGCAGCAGCTCTTTATTGCATCCTGTCAATGACCTAGATTGACTACCGGAAAGCTTTAGATTCAAACTCATAGACTTTTCATATGTCTGTTGGAAAGCTTGAAGGTTCATCCAAACATTGTGAGATGCATAGAGAGATTTTTTCATCACATTTCTGCCTCTATCTCCTACACTTTCAAATTCTTCTGGATAACTCGGTGGCGACGCTAATGATCGCGAGCATAAGATCACTCATGTTTTTTATATGTATGACCTGAATATACTTGCTTCTGGTAAAGAAACTTTAAAGTGATTCACATATCATCAAGAAGTACACAGGAGAGATTGGTATGGAGTTTGGATAGGACAAGTGTATCAACATTTATCTGGAGAAACGAAAGATTATTGGCGTTCGCATGGACCTTGTGCTTGTAGATATATGTGTTGTTAGGCATCTTGACACTGGATAGACCTAGAAATACATGAGAGTTTTAAGGAACGAAGAACAAGCTTACCGCTCTTGATATCACCACATGTAAGATCATACAGATGCATACGAGCTTGCATCTTAATTCTTCTATTCCGAAATTATACATCTTACACGATCAAGTTGGACGAGGACTTCTGAATCTCCAAACTTTTCATAACCAAATTATTCTAAGTACAGCTTTCATCATTACAAATGGCAGAGATCCTTTCTTAAGAATGGTCAGGAACAACGATATGATTAGAAAAGGAGCGTTCCTTTATAAAGCCGCAAAGCAGACTTTGTGTCAGACACACGCTAATTACCCAGAAACACATACATATAGACTATATACTATCCACGTGTTCCACTCAGCCGGTAAAATCGTGTTTCCCAAGACATAATGCGGCCCTAAAAGTGCTTTGAGACATGCAGTTGCGGCCGAACAGCTTTCTCCAAGACTTCGAGAAACAAACTATTTTCTTAATCAAATTCTCGGCTGCGGCTGTCTATAACATCAATGACAAGAATACGACGGAAGAGAGATGAAGACCTTAAAACAAGACTGCAACGATCGTGCGCAAAATATTCGGTTAAAGGAATTGTATTTCTGATCGGTGCACTTTGAGGTGCGAAAATATCACTTGCGTGGTAGATGCAAAAATCTGATATCCTTGGGTCGCATCGTATACTCAAGATACACGAGCGTGTGAAGTCTGGGATGTATAAACTTAACAGTGTATATGCCAATTAATGATTTATTTTTTTTAATGGAGAGAATTATTGAAAATCTTTTTATTTTTGTAATTATGATAGCACAAATACCGGGAACGCTATCTTTGTTACTATAAATTGTATGTTCTTGTAGGATTGGTTTTCGCTAAGGTGCGCCGTCGTAGGATGACAGCAAGAAACGAATGATGTTTCCTTTAACATTTACCAATAACATTTTTATTTTTAATTAAAAAAATAATCGCATAGTCTTTTTTTTTTTTAAATATGATTAAACTTTAGTCTTGATGCCTTTAACTTGCACGTTAATAGCCGGACGGACAACTTTGCACGTCTACTTTGGACGTGCACAGATATCATAGTTCTAACTATGAACATGCACAAATGGCACTTCCTCCAACTGTGCACGTGCACAGATGGCACTTGCCCAACTGTTCGCGTGCACCTCACACATTTTCAACTCGGCAGATGTACAATTCGACCTTGCACAACTGTGCGCGTCGATGTTCAGGTGGACAACTGAGCACGTGCCAACTGTGCACGTCGAAATATAAAAGTGCGCACTTAGGCAAGTTTCATCTATGCACGTGTACAGTTAGGTCTATTTGTGCGCGTAGAAATTTCGATCTGCCTAGTTGTTAATTAAAAAAGAGAATTAAAGAGCATACTATTAAAAACAATAACAAATTGTTCAAACCATAATGTTTGTTAATTAAGATCAGCCACATCCCCGAAAAACTCCTGGTTACACCGCTGATAATAAATATAGCAAATATGGAAATTTTTGAGATCCAAGATTAAGAATCTTTCTCGTTCCGCTTT
>NC_046657.1:144753662-144771139 GCF_010883055.1 Belonocnema kinseyi
AGCAATCGTTTATAAAGTCTCTCTTTAAACGCAATTCTGGAAAAAATAATTTACTCATTCCTTTTTCTGTCATTGTGACTATTTGAAAAAAATGAAGAAATCTGCTGCTAGTTTATTTCTCACATTCGTGAGCTTTGTTCATGGTCAGGGTCAGTATAATATAATATTATAGATAATGCTTCTATTAATTAAAGGCGTCTAATTTCAATTTATCACTCTTGTTAATGTATTTAAACATCAAGATTCTCATCTTTTCGCAGTGAAAAGGGTGTCAGAAATAACTAATAAAACCTCCAAACACTTCTGAATTGAAATTCGCGTTTGCTTCAAAGTAAGAGACATTGCCAATTACACAATTAATTAATTCAATTAACACAAACTTAATATTCAAGAAACACAATTAATTAATGATTTCAGACTTTGTGCTCTTTTCAAACATAAGGTTGAATCGAAAAAGCACTGTACTATATTACAAATAATAACTACTCGTAGACCTGGTCAACAGCATGCGGTCCATGTAAGTCGAATCTGGATTTTGGGTCGGTTTTGGGATTGACCATGACCAAAAGTCCAGAGTTTTAGACTTGTTTCGTTTCTCTCATGTTTCTCTCCATTTTATCACGCCTGAGTGAACACCGCACTTCCCCCGCAAGTTCTCTCACCTATCCCCGCACACAGTGTGTAAATAATTACTTTTTTTATTCAAAATAATGTACAGCAACGAAATATTGACTAATTTAAACACAAAAAATTTTTAAACAATGCTGAAAAAATTGGTAAGAGAGTTGTAGGGCCTGATTTTTAAAACAGACACTTCTTTTTTATGAATAAACAAATATAACTTTAATTAGGATACTTTAGTTTAATTGTACAAGAATGCATAATTTATTGATTAATCCTATAATTTTTGTAAACAAGTATGAGGAATAAATAAATTATTCTGGCTTTTATCTGCAAAAAAATTCGTTTGTTTCAATCTCAGTCATTTCAGTTTTGGTTTTTGATTGCTTTGATTCTTTTGATAAGGATGCAGCTCCAGGATATTGCGTTTTTTATTAAATTCGTTTTTCAAAAAGTATGAAATTTATCAACTAATTATACATTTTTCTGAAATTATTATGAATTTCCCAATTAAAAAGACTGACATCTAAAAAAGAAGAATTTTTCTGACGAAAAATGCCCCAATATTTTATGATGTTTAGAAACATCATAAAATTTATCAACTAATTCTGAATTTTGTAGAAATTGTCATGAAGTTCCCAAATTAAAGGACTGACATTGAAAAAAATTAGTTTTTTGCCGACAAATGCCCAAATAATGGATTTTTTTATTTAATTTCTTCCAAAAAAATCATTAGATCAATCAGAAAATTATAAATTTTTCTAAGATTAGCATAAAGTTTCTAATTTAAAAGAATGACACTGAAAAAAAATTTCTGTTGGATCTTAAGTTGTATTTTAAGACTCGACAAAAAGGCTATTTATGTATTTTAATAGGAATCTAACATTATAATCAAATTTTGGTATTTTTAATAACAATTTTTATTCTCGGACTCAAAAAATCCACTGGTTATGAATTTTATTGAAATCTACCATTTTTAAAACATTTTTAAAATCTGAGTCAAATTTTGAAAGTTTTTAATTTGACCCCAAACTCGTGTTCTGTGTTCTAAATCTGCCAATTTAATAAATATTTGAAAACTTCAAATCGAATTTTATCACTCGAAAGCCCACCTTCTACTGACTTTCATGGAAATTCGACAATCAACTAGAATTTACAAAATTTGATTCAACTGTTTGAATTTTGGGCTTCCGAACATATAATCATACACAGTTAATTCAAAAAGTTCGAGGACTAATTTTTTTGTAGGCATGCTTGAGGCAATACGGTCTCTGCACGAAATAGTTACTCTGCTTCATTCTGAGTCTAACGCACTTTACTGTATTGGAATCAGTATAGTCTGTTGTGTGCAGTATACGTTTAAAATTTTTAATGTTTCTTAGTTTGTAACATTTTGAGTAATGGAACAAAGAACCGGTATTCATTTTTGTTTCAAACTAGGAAAAAGTTCTTCAAAAACGTATAATATGTTACAAAATGCTTATTGAACCTCAATCGTCACGGACTGGAACGTCGAACATTTGCGTCCACTCCTTGCCAACAATCATCAACTCAATATTGAATGTTTTGAACAGAACCAATGATGCCAATGTTGGCACCCTATTCTACTGCTGTTGCATTAGGGCAGAGCGCTGGTTGGCCACACTTAGCGCGTGTTTAAAAATCATGCTGAAAAACAATCCTTGTAATTTAATTAAATAATTATTGAAATATGCACAAGAATGTATACAAATTGTGTAACTTTTGATTTCAGACAAGAAAAATTTATAACACACTTATTTGATAAATAACAGTTTTTTTCATTGAATTTCTAAGACTCACTTATATTTCACAAAAAATTTTTAAATAAATACATTTTTTGAAATATCATATAATATTTCAGAAGCTTAATATATAGAAGTTAATTACAGAATATAATAATGAGAATATTTGAATTATTCTTACAAAAATTTCAGCTCAGAATATTGTTCTTTTCGATTGAGACGTAGCAAAAAGACGCTTAATAAATTATTTACTTAAATTAAATGACTAAACCTTATCGCCTTAAGCGCGCCCAGAAAGCAATCAGTCCCGAAACTTTTTGAAAGGACTGTGTATTCTGCAATAGACCTTTTCATTTGAGAGCGGAAGCAAACGTGATATCATGAACACCTTCAAATTTTTCGGAGTGCCTTTACTTCCGTTTCCTTGGTGCGCAAAATCCCTCCCATATTGATAAAAAGAGATACTTCGGGTTTCACTCGTGTAAAAAACTACGAATTGTTTGTCGACGTTTCGTGAACATTGCAGTTCACATCTTCAGGGCTGACCTGAAATTGAGGTATCAGGTCATGATGTTTTTACGTATACTTTCTACGATGCCTGTGATTGGCCAGAACGCTCCACCGCGGGAACTGGTCGAACTTGATTGGCCAATTAAGTCTTTTTTAAAAAATCCAGGAGAATGAAAAGCCAAATCGGATTGGTATTATATCCATTGTCCCTTTTGGTGTTATTAAGATGTTTTAAGATTTCGATTGCTTCTCTATGTTTTCTTGGAAATTTGTTACGTGTTTTTGCAATGACTGTTGTTTCATCAAATAAAATGTTATGTCCTGTTTCGATATGATGTTCAGCTAGTGCTGATTGCGTGAAATGTTTTAGCCTGACTTTACTTTCATGTTCCTTCATACGTTGGCTCAACGCTCTCCCGGTTTCTCCAATAAAGACTTTGCCACAAAAACAAGGGATTTTATATACTCCTGGATAACTAAAGGGAGCCTTTTTATCTTTAGGGTTATTTAGTAGTTGTCTTATTTTCGCAGGTGGCTTAAATATGGTTTGGATGTTGAGTTGTTGAGAATTCTCCCGATTTGTTCTGTGACACCTTGGATGTAGGGTAAAGTGGTGGTCATTTTTCTCTGTCTTTCTTTCGCAGGTTGTGAGAACTTGCTTTTCTCAGTGTGTTTTCTTATTGCTTTATCAATTTGTTTGTTTGTGTAATCGTTCTGTATTAGGATTTGTTTAGCGTTTTGTAATTCCTTTTGTAAGTTATCTTTGTCTGTTATGGAGACAGCTCTGTATACAAGGGAGTTGATGACCGATATATCAAAGGTTCAAGCTCGGAAGGGAAGTTTGTGAAAGATTTAATAATTTAAATTGTATTCGAGATTGGTACTTTCGTAAAAAGAGATACTATGTCGAAACTCACTATGATGTCTGGGGGTTGAATGTGAATCTGTTGTATCTTTTTAATAAAGTCAAATGAGTTTTGGACGAGAGTGATGGAGTTTCCTGTAAAAGGATTTAATTTTTCAGCGAGGAAACGTACTAGGTTGTAAGTTGGTGAGTTTATTGCGCTGACGATCGGTCTGAGTGGAATGTTTTCTTTGTGGATTTTTGGGAGCCCGTAAAATTTTGGAGAGATGGGATTAGTAGGAATTAAGTTAGATATTGTTTGGCTGTCAAATTTAGAGTCTTTGAGAAGAGTCTTTGTTTTACTGACTATTGTTTTTGTATGGTCCTTTTTAAGTTTCTTGTATGTATCGTCAGTTAGAAGGTCCATGATTTTGTTGTTATAGTCTTCTTTATTCATTATTACTGTTGTGTTGCATTTGTCTGCGGGTAATATTATAATATCTTTATTTTGATTGAGTTCTTTAATTGCGGTTTTTTCCTGTTTTGTTAAGTTTGAGGATGGAACTTGAGCTTGGCGGAAAATGTCGGCTCGAAATGCTTAGATCTCGAAACGTTCTGGAGTTGGATCAGTTCCGGGGTTAAATTGGTTCCGCATACGGAGCATTCAGGCCCGAAAACGGAACCAAAACGACGCAGAAAGATAGCAAGAACCCTGAATTTTATCATTAAAATGGCCATCTGCCCCGCGTGTGTTATAAACAAGACTTTTGATTTCAGGTGTAAACTAACTAACTAAGCTTCAGTGATTCTTTTCTAACTGTCATAATAAACGAGAAGAACTTAAAAGTTAATTAACTGAATTTTCGGACTATTTAATACTGTCGTTATAAATTCATACAATAAACCTTAACTCACTCGTTTATTATATTCAGCGTTTTCTAAAAACATTCGCGCGGATTTTCCGGCTTCTCCGCATTACCCGCTTCTCCCCTAACTAAAGGATTGGTTAAGCTATCGAAACCATACATATATTTTATTCTCTGTTGACCAGGGAATAATTAAAATAGCTCAATGTTAAAGTGACCAGTGTACAACAAAAATAATAAATGTCTATTTTTCCCTACAAAATCAGTTCATGTAGGCTCCGTGGAGGTGATAACTTCGGATGGCTCTATTTTTGGTCAACACCTCTACTTTACCGGATATGAACCATTTTGGATGAAACCTCATACATCTCGCAGATATTTAGACTATATGGTTTATATGAGAACGCCAGATAGCCGTAATCTTACCTCATTCATGTTCTTTAGAAACATAGCGGTGCATGTATCTCATAATCCTGAAGGGCATTTGCCAGTGAAAGTTACGATACGTGTACAGGACAAAGAGTATTCAGTTGACACTGATTTGGAAAATTACGATTACAATCATCCACCTACAAATCCTGATTTGGGGACCCACGGTCGCATGTACATAGCAGTAAAAAGAACTGAAGTTGTCCTGTCTGCGAAGTTGAAATTGGACATGGCTTATGTTTATGACAGAGTTTTTAACTATTTGACGCAACCTGCCTGGGAGTTGCGGCGTCACATCCGCGACAAATAAGACACTGTCGTCGATGCCTCCGTTCTAAGCACAGATTTTAAAGAGATAAAAATTGAATGAAACTTGATTTGTGTTTCTGTGTATTTGAATTGTAAACCAGCAAATAAAAGTGAAATTGAGAGGTGTCGTGTGATTGCGAAGCTGAAGTGCAGACGAGTTCCGTCTCGCGATCTGAATGCTGAACGGTACATATTTGAGTTTCTTCTGACTAACAGCTAATGCACCTCTATTATTTTTCTGATCTTCTACCACCAGTATGGTGTTAGAAGGCATACTCTTGAAGGCGCAAGAGAATACAAAAAATTAATCCATCTAGGAAAGTTCAAAGGATGGAACGAAATTAAAACCATCAAGCGGAATTCATTTAAGGGTTCGAGGGGCCGAACACAAAATTCGAGTCTTTTTCAGACCGCTAGACAGAACTCGTGTGACTGCGAAGTAGTTGTGTTTTGGTTTTTATTGATTGCTCTTTAAAATATATTTTTTAATTAGTTTAAATTAATCAATGGATAATTGTGTAAAGTTCTGAATTTTTTAGAGGAACTGTAGTGTGCCTTAATTTTTGTTTTTATTAACAATGAAGAATTTAATGTGTGACGATTATTCAAAAAATTCATTAAATGTACTGTGATTATGAGTATGTAAGACTCCTCCCGGAGGTTTTTTATTACATGGGTTTTCCCTGTCGGGTTGATCTGAAGCAATATCTTAACAAAATTCGGTAATGCTTATGGACAGGCAAATGCAGGAGTTCCTTCGCATATTCTTTAAATAAACGAATTTAAATTATTTCAAATAACTAATAAATGTAAGCTTCCCAATTTACTACCAGAATTGTTGGTATGCAATTAAAATTTGTTTGGATGTTGAAAAACTACGCAAATTTTGTTTATAATATTATGTTATCTAATTAGAAATGGTTCACACGGTCCTGACTGTTTACTACTGGATTCCCTGAATTTACGATCAAGGCCACAGACCACACCCGAAACCGTTCTTTATTCCGGGTCCCAATGTTATTTTCTTTTGTCCTTTACAATATAAATTATTATTTTTTTGTAGTATGATCTTTTTGCTTCATCCTAACAATCACAAAAATAACTAAATAATAAAAACTAGAAAAGATATATTCGGATTTGTTCGAAATTTGAAATCAGTATTTTTTTAAATAACTTAATCTAAAATAAAAAAATAGATGAAAAGAAATTTCGGAATACGCCAGTGCAGTGACAAAAGATAACTAAAGTATAAAGTAAGAATGTTAAAGCAGCAGGTATGTATAATATATACCTATTGAACAATATATTTAATCTAATCCGAATTTAACCAACCTCTGAACATATGACGTCAATTTCAAATAAGAAGAATTTATTTTTCTTGCTATCGCTTAAATTAATATTTGAAAGACCTTGCGGTCTTGACAAATGAAGTGTCATTTTTTAAGGGCGACATTGACTATAAGGGTAATATTTCACATTTTTAAAGTAGATTTGTCTATGGCTGGAACCACAAAAAACAGTTTCTTTGTAAGCACAATTTTTTAGAAAAATGAAAAGAATTGCAAATTATTTACTTTCTTCAAAAATGGACACAATAAAAACCAAATTACTATCTCAATTGTAAAAATAATTATTTCTTGTAAGTTTTAAACTTTTATAGTAAAAAGTAATGTTTCTATTTAAGAATACACGACTCAGAATATTATTTTAATTTTTAAAGAGTTGTATATACAAAACTGGAACTGGGAAGAGAAGCTTTTACCATAGCGCAAAAGGAAATTTTCGGTACGGAAATATTTTTAATGGTTACTTAGAAAGCATACTATAAGGATGGAGTCTAGACTTCCGGTTCCAACAGCATGAGAAAATAACTGATTACTGGTTTAAATTGCAAGATTGCTTATAAAAAATATAAGAAAGTGCTTTACGTAACATATAATTCATTAAACAAATATTAAAAAATGAAGTTTCATCCCATGTTTCTTTTGCTACTGTTTGGCCCTCGGTATCGGTAATCCTGATAGTTGCAATTATAGACTAAGACTCTTTGGAGAATGTTAAAAGTGTAACCAAACATTTTTCTCCGATCGATCATAAATACGAGGTCAGAGAAACATTGGGAAAGTCTTTTTCATTTATTCACATTATTTGTGTGCCTGTTTATAATGTTTGAAAAACATTATACTATCTAAAAGTGGCAACGCTTTTTCAGTATAACTGCGGCAAATCACACCTATGGCCACGTGTAATGAACATGACCTTAATGATCACAGGACATGATGAAATCACAACGAAAGGACGGCGAAACCCTTAAAATTACTTTAACCAAATGTTTTGGTCATAGTCGTTCCTTCCACTTGGCACTTCTTGGCAGTGATATTGTAGTCGGTCACAGCCGAGAATTCGATCTCGAATACAGTTCGCTTCTCAAAGACTTGAAGAACGATGATAGGCTTCGAGTCTCAGACCGAAGCCATATCAGGGTCACCTTATGTTTGTAGAGATTCGTCGTTCCTGCGTGAGTAGAACATCCGGATAGAATATGTTCTAGTTACTCAGCGTGTGTCAGACGTGCTATGCACCTATTGCTAAGTACTTCATGACGTAAAATTCGGTCAAGGTATAATAAGGTGAATATGACACCGCCCTGGTATGCGAAAATTTAACTCACAGCACCTAATTTAAGTCTTAATGATTTTAGGATAGCAAAAGTTGACTACTTCGAACAAGGCCTAACCTTCTGCATTTCTGTCGAAGTTTCTGTACAATTGTTTATCGACTAGCTGTTGGTGAAATTTTTTTACCTCAGCTATTTTCATTGGAGTTGTTGGGAAAAGGCATCTAGGCGGAGTAATGCATATTCCTAACTCCTGATGTTAGAATTCAAGCCAAGGGCTCGGACCTCTGCCCGGGGCTTTTCAAAGGAAAGCACCTTTTCCAATCATCTAATATTTTCTCACAATTTTCAGAAAAATATCTAGGTCATTTAGAACGAATTATCCAGAACAATTTTGTTATGGAGACATTAGAGACTCAGAAGTCCACGCCCACCTTTACGACGTGAGATGTATAACCCCAAAACAGTCGAGTTTTTGGTCAACTGAACAACCGTAAACGAATAAAGTAGAACCAATACGGAAGACACGTGCAGTTTGTTGGTTTGAGGTACGCCCATATAGGTATGTAAAAATATTTTCAGTGTCCAGATGTCTAATATCACTTGTAAACAAAAGCATTGGATCCTTAGAAACGCTAAAAACCTTTTCTTTTTTCACATGAATCTCTCCAGTTTACTCCTTGACGAATTTTAAAGCACTTTGAAGTTTAATGTTACCTGAAGCTTAAACCTACAGATTACTTTTATACAATTAATAAGTGATGTTATGTGTGAGACATAGAAGCAGAAGTGTAATGCAAACGAACATAGAGATCATGGTAGTACCCTGAAAGACACCTCTCTAGAATGTGACGTTTTTCGTTACCACACGATAATTTCCAGATGATATAGTAATCTTAGTTTTCCAAACAAGCATCAATCTCTCTATTTATATCACATGTTTTGATAAAGCCTGAAGCTTTCCAATAGGCAGTTGATAATGCTATTAGAGCTTAAATCGGAGCCTTTCCGGTAGTCAACCCAGGCTATTGATAGAAAGCGCTGACGGGCTGCTGTGTCTTTTCGAATGCACCTGTAAATTAGCTGGTTCTTTTGATGAGCTTTTGATGGAATTCATCTCAAATGAGAACATGACTTTTTTCATGTTTTATGCACTTTAAAAGGTCACTGTCACCCGGGAAATAAGGAGATCACAAATAGCGTGTTATTTTAATGAAAGTCCAAACTGCTCCGGCTGAAACTGAACCTTACACTGCTTTTAAGAGGAGCATATATCGAAAATTTGTTGAAGATTGCCACATGATTGATTTACAAGATGCTTCTCAAGGTAAGCAATGGTCTAGAACTCACTAAGAGAAGCTTTCTAGACTAATATATAACTGTATATGCCAGGTTACATCCAAATCCCATTCCACGAAGAAAATTCTTGTTATCACTTGATATGGACTCCACCTGCTGTACCTTTTGTCGAGCCAGGTTTTCTTTTTGGTAGAAGTATAGTGCATCCTGACACCAAACACTATGGAATAGTCGTTTGCGGCTTTAAGTATGATGTGAATATACGGGCTATATTTCTTAACAATTTCTTAATAATAGTTCTGAATAACATCTGGACAGGAGCGGAAAAGTTGTTCATGCCCCTAAATGATTTCGTTATTTCTTTGACAGTGATTAATGGACATGCCTCTGTAGATATTAAGAGATTGTCGCAAAACTCCTCGAAGTGGATGATATTGTCAGCATCTTCTTGTAACTCTAGTGTTGTCGGGATCTTGTGTACCTCTCTTGAAAAATTGTTCACATCATTGGGCTTGGGTGGATTTTTGACATACAGAGGGAGATCGCTGAAGAGGTGTGATGGGTCAGGGAGAAACTGTTATTCTCTCTGAAAAATCCCTCCCTCTCCCGTATTATTCTCCTTGCATCAGATAATACCCGAATTTAGTAGAAAATATTCTGCTTGATTGTCAGCAGCTTTAACATGTTCAGTGTGTGATGGTAGATCCTTAGGTCTTCTTGTCCAGTTGACGCAAGCTATGGTGCAGAGGTCAAACTCTTCTCAGATATTCTTACGAAAAAAGATTTCCATTTCAGCCAGGGCTTGGGGCTTGGAAGAAACCTGGACATCAATGTTCTTTCTCGTCATCAAATCGCGATCATCTCTCGAAAGGTGACTGATTTCCGCGGTTGGTCTCATTTTCGCTCCCTCCTCTGCATCTGCACCTTATTGATGCATCACTTAGGGAAGCGTTTCAAGTATATATACCTTTTTCAAAAGCTAGACGATTTGATTTCCCAATCATTGATGCGGACTGTGCTAAAGCTCTGAATTTTTCTAAATTATTTCGAGGACCCCTAACTCAAGGTTGATCGGCAATGTTTTCCGATATATTGTCGGGTGCTCTAGAGGTACGATCCTTTTAAACCGCATCTACAACTTTCTGGTGGTTCGGTGGTGTCATTGTAGCTTCTACGAGCAGTTGGGGAGAGGATTCATCCGTATTTGTAAAACCCCGTAATCAAGATTAAGGCTTCATTCTCTGAAAGATCGCCTAGTATTTCAGAGTCTCCGTTTGATAACTCTGCCTCAGGTGCCATTTAGCTTTCGCCACGGCTATTATGCGTCTGGTTATTGGCTATTTCATCGATCCAATTCCTAAACAATTTTCCGCGACTGCCTGCTATTAATTATTGTAACGAGGTTCAGCAGAAACCCTGGGTAAAGAAAATCTCTATCTGCAACCAGATGATGCGCCCGGTGCCTTTTCACAATGTACTTTTTTTTAAGTTATGGTCACCAGAACATGATATTCTTGCAAAGAAATATATTTTAGATAAAATGCGAAAATTAGCTACAGAAACCCAAGTTACTGTTCTAGTTTTACTAGTAGGATACATGCAACTCTCCTATATTATTGGGTATAATTATTTATTGCTCCTTCTTTCGGAATCTAAAATATGTATAATTTTTTCAAAGTTTAATCCTTCTGGTGCATCTCACCTACTAAAAGAAACATAATTATTAAAATCGATTAGTCAGGAAAATGTGAATAAAATTTATAATTTTCAAGTATGGAAAAGTGAATATAGGTTTTTATAAAACAAACGAGAAAAGATATATCTGAATTATGAAAAATTCAGAACCAGTGTTCTACTAAAAAAAGGAAAAAAAAATTTCTTTTAAAAGTGGAAAACACCAGTGTTTGAAAATAATATGTAAAATATGAAACAGAAATATGATATCACTGCTTATGTTTAATTGTCGCATTAAATCGTAAAATCTAACATTTAAATAAATTAATATCTCATATTAAAAAAAGAACAGTTTGAAAATTTAATTAGTTAGTATACTCCACATTGTTATATTTATAGTGTCTTATTAACTATTCAATAATAGACTATATTTTAAATAACGTACAGGTATAACCGAAATAATTTAAAATCTATTTTCATTGTCATCAAAGTCATTATAAGAAATGCCAAAAACTGCGAAAATTAAAATTCTGAAAACTAAACATTTAAATCGCAAAAATTTTATTAAATTTAAAACTGCAAACTTGTTGCATGCCAAACTTTTTAAGGCTGTTTGCAGTACGCGAAAAATCTAATGATGTATCTTTACCCCTTTTTTTATAAAAGGAAAATGATTAGAGAGATATTTTGTTAAAATTCCAAAAAACAAATGAAAATTAAAATATTAAGACAAAGAACGCCATTCTGCAAGCCCTTACAAGATTAATATAAAAAATTGCAATTTTCTTCAATAATGGAAAACTCAAATTTTTATAGCACAAAAGTAAACAAGTACATCTTTGTAAAAACGCCACAAGCTATGAATATAAAGTTAATGGAAAAAATTGTTCATCAAAAAGAGGTGCATATCAATTATTAATTATTTTTTGATGTGATGTATATTTTTTGTTGCAATTGTTCAAAAAGATCGAACGCTTAGAGCACCCGACAATGGGTCGGAAAACAGTGCCGATCACCCTAGAGTCCGATCTCTGGACAATAAATTTTTCAGTTAATGGTGCTGCGAGAGTTTCGTCTGATTCAATTCGAAAGCTTAAACCGACTATGGATTAAAAGACCAAAAGCTGGTTAAATCGACAGAACAAAAAGGTTGGAAAGACAAGGCAAAATAAGTGCCGTGATCAATGTGTGATCGAATACGTAACATCTGGTACACCGTTCATGGAAAATTATTCGAAATTTTGCCCAAGAACTGAGAAATTTCAATCACATACTGAACAAATCTCAAGCAATATATTGTTGACAAAATATGGGTTTCGTCTGACGCAAGAAAGAGAATACAATAGATGGATAGTTATAGCACGTAAATAAACATTTTCTTGCTGACCAATCGTCTACTGCCAGAGTTCACTCTATTTCTGTCAAAAATCCACCGTAGCCACACGTGGTGGAGACTTTTTTGAAGAGAACTTAAAATCCCGAAAACACTGGAGTTGAAAGAAGATGCTAACAATATCATCCACTTCAAGGAGTTTCGCCAAAACCTTATAACACCTGAATAGGCATGTCTATCAATCACTGCTGAAGGAGTGTCTTTGAAAAAAGCGTACGAATACGTACGTCACCCCCATATAAATGGAGAGTCTCGCGGAGAAGGAGGCTCTTGGGGTGCTGATAGGCAAGATTAGAGGGTGATCAAAGGACTGAGCGAGGAAGTAAGAGGGGCTATGGAGCAGATGGAAAGCATCAGGGAGGACCTAAAGTTAAGAGATCAGAGATGGGAAAAGGAATTAAAAGAGATGAGGGGCAAAGTAGAATGATTGCAGAGGGATTTGACGTCGGTTAGGAAGGAAAAGAGGATAAAATAAATGAAATGGAAGAAGATATTAGGGTGTGGAAGGTAAGAGCGAAGAAAAGTCTGGAAAAGGTGAAGAAAAGGTCAGGAATAGAATTAGTTAACAGGGGGAAGGGTGAGAAGCAAGGTATTTGGGAGAAGGTGGAGATTATGATAGAAGAGAAAGTAGGAGAGCGTTGAAATAAAAAGGAGGATAGAGTGGATAGGCAAAGGATAAGAGCAATGGAGTTGATGATGGAGAGAAATCAGATAGGAGAAATAATATAGTAAAAAGAAGATTGAAGGTAGAGAGCGGGAAGACAGAGAAGAAATAGAAGAGCTGCTATAGAGCCTAAGGTGGGTTAAAGGCAAGGTAGGGAAAGTTACGATAGAGGGGCGAAAGGACAACCAAGTAACAGTGTGGAATTAAAGAGCTGGGAAGAAAAATTGGAGATAATGCGTAATAAAATAGGATAAAGGACAAGAAGGTTTTTATCGATCAAAATTTGACGAGAAAGGAAAGTAATGTGTAGAGAATGTTAAGTGACAGGGCTAGAAAGTAGAGCAGGGTGGAGGAGTGTTGAAGGTGTTGCACTGGAACGTAGCAGGGGTAAAGAAGAAAGATGAAAATTTCTGGAGGTATATTCAGGAATTTGATGTCATTGGACTGGTAGAAACGTGGGTAAAGAGAAAGGAATCGAATAGAGTTGAGCGAAAGTTGCCCAAGGGGGTACAGGTAGAGGCTACATTAGGTTGTTAAACTGAAGAGAAAAGGAAAGTCTAGTGGGGGAATTATAACAGGGGTTGAGGAATAATTAGAGAAAAAGGTTTATGGAGAGGGAGAGGGGAGGGTGTGCAAATGAGGGTTGTAAAGATCGGAGGGGTAATGTATAAGTTTGTCACTGTGTAAAATAAGGATGGGATTAAAAGGATTAAAGAAAGGGTGGAAAACTCAGTAGGAGCGAGAGATTAGGGGATTTAATGCGAGAATTGGGGGAAAGGGGGCCTGTACTGGGAAGGGGAGAGCTTTGAAAAAAAATCTAAAGATACGTTAATGAATAAAGAAGGGGAGATTCTAAAAGACTGGATGGAGGACAGAGGCTGGGCGGTGGCGAATGGTATGGTAAAGATGGGGGTATCGGTGATAGACTATGTGATAATGAATATGCAAGGGTGGGAGGAGATAGGAAAATTTGCAGTGGAAGGGAGGGTGGAATTAGATCATCAGCCATTAAGTTTGTGGACACAGGGGGAGGCTGGCGAAAGGCAGGATGGGAAAGAAGGGTCATTAGGGGAGAGGGGTCCATGGACGAGAGAGGCGATAGAGAAGTATCAGGAGCAGTTGGGCAACGAAAGATTTAAGTGGGGGTCTGTGGACGAGATATAAGAGGATCTAAAAGAGAAAGTGAAAGGTTGTGTGCAAAAGATGGTATCTAGGAAAAGCAAGAAAGCAATGGTGAAGTCGTGGTTGGATAGGGAATGTAAAATGATAAAGAGAAGGGTGAAAAAGAAGTACAGAAAGTGGAAGGAAGGAACCTTGAAAAGGAAGGAGTACGTAGAAATGAGGAAGGAGTTCAGAGCGATGTGTAAAAAGAAAGAGCAGGAAAAGGAAAAAGAGCTGGAAGAAGAGTTGACAAGTGTCAAGAGAGAAGGAGACGTGTGGAAGATAATTAATAGGCTTAGGAAACTTAGGGTGGTGATAATTGAGAAGATAGGGAGCGACGATTGGTGGAAATTTTTCAAGGATTCATTTCAGGGGTCAGATACACGAAAGAGAGATGAGGGGATAAGAAGAACGAGAGAGCGAGGTGGAGAGGAGCTGAATGAGTAGGAGATTGAGAAGCCGATAAGGAAGTTGAAAAAACCTAAGGCAGCCGGGCTTTAGACAGTCGGGCTTTAGGGAGGAAAGGAATACTATTGACAATATTTACGTCTTGCACCACGTGGTGGATAGAGAACTAACCAAAAAGGGGACCAAAGTGTACGTGTTTTTGTAGATCTTAAGGGCGCGTTCCCTTCGATGGATAGGGGAGGTTTTGGGTGGCAATGGAAGAGAGGGGAGTGAAGAGGGCCCTGGTCGAGAGGTAAGGGAGGTATACGAGGAAACGAAAGATTGAGTGAAAGGAGGGGAGCGAATCTATGAGCGATTCTGGATGGATGGGGGGTGAGGAAAGGGTGTCCGCTCAGCCCAACGCTTTTTGCAATTTTAATCGCGGATATGGAAAGTAAGCTAGCGGCCGGAGTTGTAGGAGAGTTAGGGTAGGATGAGTCAGGATATGGTCACGCGCATATGCAGATGGCATAGTGCTTCTAGCAAATAGCAAAGAGGCTCTAAAGGAGATGATAAAAAGGTTGAAAAGATATTTGGACAAAATAGGCTGGAGCTCAATGAGGAAAAGTCGACTGTAATAATGTTAAGAAAAGAAGGTGAGAGAGATAAGGGAGGGAAGTGGAAGTGGAAGGGAAAAGCGGTGGATGAGGTGAAAGAGTTTGTGTACCTGGGCTTCCTGTTTCAAAGGAATGGGGGAGTGGATTGTAATTTAAAAGGGAGGGTGAAAAGGGAAAATGTGGTGATGAGGCAGCTGTGGGGCTGGCGAAGAGATTGTTTGCACATGATTTTGTAAGGAGAAAGAAATTGTTTGATTTGCTAGTTATGAATGTCTTATTTTACGGAGTGGAGGTGTGGGGGTGGAAGATAAGTGAGGAGGTAAATAGGATATAGGAGAGGCATGTAAAGTGGACAATGAGGTTGGCAAAGAATACGCCGAATTATATTGTCAGGAGGGAGACAGGGAGAACGAGTTTAGGGATTGTAACAGGGCGTTGAGTGTGTAAATATGTGGACAAATTTTTCGAAAAGGGGGGAAGTAAGATGGTTAGGGAGTGTTGATGTGAGAGCATGAACAGACATAGTGGGACAAAGATGGAGATGGAAAGGGAAAGGTATTTTAGAACGAATGGATTGCTTATGGATGAAGTGAGAAGGAGGCATAAGGAGAGAAGGGAATAAGAGAGTCAAGGTTTAACGGAAATTATGTGTGGATTATGCCAAGTAAGAGAGCGCAGTATTTGTGTGTGAATTGTGCGGAAATGGGGATGCAAAAGTTGAGCACTGGTTAAAGAAATGTGAAGAGGTGGAAGGGAGTGGAACAAGCATGGAGGTATTTCTGCATGAAAGGGGGGAAAAAGGGCAGTAGCATGGTTGAAGGGGGTGTTGGGTAAGATGGAGAAGAAGAGAAGGAAGTAGGAAGAGAAATGGAGAAGGAAAGATTGTAAATAGAAGAGGAAGTAGATGTAAGCAAATTTCTGAATATTGTGAATAGTAGTTAAGTATTAAGCGTTAGCCGCGAAGACAGAGGCTGGCAATGCGAGGCGTAACAAGGAGAGAGAGACATGCGGACGAGACGAGGCGAGGCGCAGCAAGGAAATTTAGGTTATAGAAGCGAGTGGATTAGATATAAGGTGTGGAAAGATGGTAATTTGTAAGAGATAGCTGTAAGAAAATTCTGTAAAAAAAAATGAAAGTGTAAGCAAGTCAATTTTTTAAGGCGAGCAGGCCGAAAAATAAACGTTTATTTATCACTGCAGCCGAATACACATAGCCGAATATATAAAGCCAAAATACCTATTCCGCAGTGGCTGGTGTTAGGACGCACTATACTCGCAGTGAAAAAAGGCAACTCATCCAACACAGAAAATTACAGGCCAACAACTTGTTTGAACACACTGCAAAATATATTTACAACTGCCCCAAAAACAGGATTGTTCGAAGAATTAAGCATGTTTAGAAAGATGTGTACGAACAACGTGGCTCGAAAATAGGTGTGACAGACTACCGAGAAAACCTACTAATTGGCAGGTGCGTCAGCAAAGACGTAGCAGCACATCGGCACATCCTGTAAATAACCCGGTTTGCCTACCGGAAAGATTTCGATTTAATCGCTCATAGAATTCTCATTTGCCTTTTGAATAGTTTGAAGGTTCATCCACACATAGTTTGATGCATAAAGAGATAGATGTCGCTTTTGAAATTCATATTAACTGTCCTATCTGGAATAGTGGCGACACTATTCATCGCGAGAACGAGGTATCTGCGACTAAGATGCTTGTCGTCTCGGGTCTACTCTACTGGTTTGGGGTTGTTCAATGTACGAAGAAGGAGCTAAGAAATCATTCACAAACTACGTAAAGCGTTTTTATATTGTCCAAATCGCTGTATCACTGTACACTTCAGGAAAATTATATTATTATCTTTATTTAAACAAAAGAGAAACGCGTTACATAGTTTGTGAATGATCCCTTACGGCACGTCGATCGTCAAACCAACAATTGAGCAAGCCTTAACTATGCACGTCAAAATATAAACGTACTCAATTAAGCAAGTTCCATCTGTGCTCATAGAAATTTCAATATGCATACTTGTTAATCGAGAAAAGAGAATTAAAGAGAATATTATTAAGAACAATAACAAATTGTTCAAGTAATTCTGTTCCTTAGATTTAATATTATGTCATTTTATTTTTCGCATACAATTTTTTGCTCTTCATCCCTAACGTCAACCCTCCCCCCTGTAAAATTCCTGGTACGCTGATGATAATAAATATAGCACATATGGAAAATTTTTAGATCTGAGATAAAGAATCTTTTTCGTTCCGCTTCATTTATTTTAAAGAATAAATCAATTAGGTTATTAAATAGATGTCTTAACAAA
>NC_046657.1:144771239-144772485 GCF_010883055.1 Belonocnema kinseyi
ATGCCCACCCATCACTACCGAGGAGGTGAAAAAAGTATTAAGAGGGATGAAGAACTATTCCGCGCCGGGACCAGATTGTATCAAAACCTTCTGGTGGAAGAAATTTTCTTCAACCCATCAGCATTTGGGCCGTATTTTCACCTCATATTTGAAGTCGGAAGAGCCAATTCCAGAGTGGTTGGTGGAAGGGTGCACAATACTCCTGCCGAAAATAGGCAACTTAGCTGACCCAAAGAACTACAGGCCAATAACTTGTCTGAACACGCTTTATAAGATATTCACAGCTATCCTAAATGATAGGATTATTCGGGCAATTCAACCTGTGTGGCAAGAAATGTATGAACAACGAGGCTCAAAGAAAGGCGTAGCCGGATGTCAGAGAACCTGCTCATCGATAGATGTGTCTGCAAAGATGCAGCATTCTACCCGCGTGACCTATCGATGCACTGCACCATTCCTACGGGTACTTGTGCGGCAAACCTGCAGATCGAAAGTACAAGGTCACTCATGTATTTTACATGGACGATCTTAAGATCTATGCTAAAAACAGAGAGCAACTGCATCTAGCTCTGGGGATTGCCGAACGATATACTAAGGAAATTGGAATGGAATTTGGGTTAGAAAAATGCGCCAAGGTTTATTTGAAGCGAGGAAAACTTAATGGCATCCCTGAAGATCCTGAGCTCGTTGATAGAAGCGCCGTACGACATCTTTGCGCTGGAGAGACTTATACATACCTGGGCGTGCCACAGAGACGCATTCAGGATGTGACGTCTATAAAGGATACTCTCCGAAGCAGATACAAACGTCTCATCCGACAGATTTGTTCTTCCGAACTGTCGGCGAGGAACAAAGTATCCGCAACGAACAAGCTTGCCGTCCCGGTACTACTCTATTCATTTGGAGTAGTTCCATGGACGAAGAACGAGCTCAGATCTCTTGATATCGGGACAAGAAAGATTATGCACATTAACAAAAGCATGCATCTTAAGTCTTCCGTTCCGCGACTGTACATCTCACGCCGTCAAGGGGGTGGCGGAATATTGAGTCTTGAATGTCTTCACAACAGGGTTATTCTGGGTACAGCACATAGAGTTGCAAATGGAAGAGACCCTATTCTTAAAATGGTCAGGAATCACGAAGTAGTGGGCAAAGGAGCATTTCTATACAAAGCAGCGGAGGAGGCTGCTGAAACAGTCGGACTTGACTTCAGTATTAGGGGTGAGCAAAATGCATTAAATCTAAT
>NC_046657.1:144772585-144776661 GCF_010883055.1 Belonocnema kinseyi
TTTTTCTTTCTTGAAATTAGGTCTTCAAGACTGTTAAAAAATTTAGAAAAGCTATTAGTGTGTTTGTAAACGGTCTTCATTTTTTGTTTTCTTAGAATCAGAAATTCTAAGAATTTTGTAAAGAAAGGCCTGAGACTAAACCAATTTTATGATAAATAGGATAAAACAGTTGAAATTTAAGTAACGGCCAGACAAAATGGTTTCAAATGGTTTCCTTTTTCTTTAGACCTGGCTACTCTTCGCTTTTCAAAAAATGGTCAACGGTCAAATCCAAACGAGCAACTCTTATCAATCAACGAATGTTTCTTCTACGCTGCAGAACATCCAGTTTTATTCCTTCACATATTAACTCGAAATTAAAATAGACGAACATTAATTTTTTCAATTCTCAAAATTCATGCAAATGAAATCAACTTTTCTTCGATTCATCGATTGACATCCTAAATTTAAAAATTAATGACATCCATTCTGCTTTAAATGACAATAATTTTAGGTTAACTCAAGTTCAAAATATGATTTAAAATATCCTTCATTTTCAAATATTAAAAACATTTTTTGCTTTAGAAACTTACAAATATAAAAGAATTTTTCAATGTAAAAAAGTAGCTTCGTCAACAAAATTATGTCATCTTCGTAAATCTAATATCCGTTCCGCTAAAATTCTTCTCAATTGAAATTGATTTGTAAATCTCACTAACTATACTATTCCTCAAGGAGTCATTGAAGTGTTGTCCTCAGGACCCAAGCTTTTATGAAATATTAATAACACCAATGACAATAAAATTGCTTCTATTGAAACTGATATTTTTAACTTAGATGGCAATTCTTAAACTTTAATTAGAAATCAATATTCTCAAATTATTATGAACCATGTTTCCATTTCAAGATATTAAAACCGACTTAAATTTGAACGAATACCGAATTCTAATGTTATACGTGAGTTCAAACTGAGAAGTCCAGATGGGATGTTTACTAATGCTGATAAAGGTAATGTTACGATTGCTATATTAAAAACTGATTACTATAAAAAAATGCCTGATGTCTTAAATGATCAAAAACTTTATTCTTCATCTAAATTTGAATACATTGCTACTTTACAGGAGAAAAACAATAATTTAGTATCTGAATTAGAATTTAATAATTACGTTTTTCCTTACCAAGCTAAAGAACTCAGAACTTACTTAGCCATCACTCTGAGGACCTTCCTAAAATCCATAAGCCTGATTCCCCCCTAAGACTTATTGCTTTCACTATTAATGGCCCTCTATACAAACTATCTGCTTTTTGTCTACAATTTAAAATAATGCGATCGGAAAAAACGATTCACACGTCACACGTAGCTTATCCTTTGAACAAAAATTAAGTCATGTAGTATCCCTCCCAATCACGTTTTAGTTTCTTTGGATGTAGTTTCCATGCTTAAGAACATTCCTATACCTGATGTTTAAACCTTTTTGATTTGAAGATGGACTGAGATTTCTGAATTTCTTGACATTCAACTTTATTATTTTTTAAATTGCATTGGATCACTCGAATCTTCCTGCATCCTAAATCTTCCCTTTTCAGTTCCTTGTTTCTTTCTTTATGTAGACAATATAATCACTGCTGTTCCTGAAGACAATGTCCATATATACCTTGAAATATTCAATTCTTGCAATTCCAATAATAAATCCACTATAGAAGCTGCAGAAAATTTAGAAATTAATTTCTTAGACACACTTGTTATGAGATGTGATGTTCCTATAATAATTGATTGGTATCAAAAGAAAACACTATCTGTTCGTTACTTAAATTTCAACTCCTTATATCCTATTTTCCATCAAATTGCTTTGCCCTTACCTAAAAGACTTATCAGAAAAAATTGAACAAGTTCTGAAGAAACAAAAAAACAAAACCAGTTACAAACCAGCTATTAGCTTCTCCAGATTTTTTAACAATCTTAAAGACCTTCGTCCAAAAAGAAAATTTCCGAAGTTGTTTATGAATGCTATTGCACTGTCCATAATTTTGATTTGGATAATTTTGAGATTCTATCAATGGAGAATAATAAAACTTGTAGAAAAATAATTAAAAACTTTTTATCAACAAAATAACAACTACTGTTAATCTTCTTAAACAGTGCTCGAAACGTATCAAAACATTGATCAAGCTTTATCTTTTTTGATCTTCATTTCCAAGACTTGCTTCGCTATTTGAGATAATAAGAAGGTCGAGGCATTCTATTGACCAGTCATATGATTATTTATTAATCAAAATTTAAAACATTTAAATTAGATTAAAATCCAAATTGAAAATCCTATTTAACGTCCAATAATAATATTGATGCTAACTCCTGAAAAAAAAATCCAGAGACCAAATTTGGATCAGAACAAACAAATAAAAAATACTCCTATCATAATTAAAATTTTTTTTTAAAAACTGGACAAAAAAGTGGAAAGAAAAATGAGAAGGCAACCCACCACACCCCCTTTCTTCATTTCTTCTTTCTTTCGTCTTTTCTGTTTTTTATTATTATTAAATAACAATAAAAGAACTTAAAAAATTAAAAATAAAAGATAAAAAAATAATAATATTACTAACATATATACAGGGTACTCATACAGTACCCTTCTCAAGGCAAGCAAAATTTAAACAGGTATCAGCAAAGAACCACTGCTCCCTCTTTGATACCGGAGATCAATCATAATATAGTAAAATGTTTTTTTGATTCAATTTTAGCTTGGAGTATATAGAAATATAACGTTTTCACCTTAATATGCTTCGAAGTAAAATGTTTTGAGAATAAAGCCTTTATATTTTAATTTGGAATTAACAACGTTTAATTTGAAACAAAGGATAATTTTGTCGCTACTGATTTGAATTTGGTACAATTTCAAATACTTTATTATTAAATAATGTTCCATATTTAATCCCTGAGAATAAAACGTATTTAAATTAGAAAGCTGTAATTTAGTTATTGTATCAGTTATTTCTGACACTCTCTTCGCTGTTTAGTGATAAGAATTTTGATGTTTATAAACATTAATAGGAATGTACAATTCAAATCTAAGATCTTTAATTAGTATAAACATTACCTATAATATTATATTATACTGACCCTGACATTGAACAAAGCTCAGGAATGTTAGAAATAAAAAAGCAGCAGATTTTTTTATTATTTCAAATGATCAAAATGAAAGAAAAATAAAGGAGTAAATGAATTTTCAGAATTTCGTTTAAATAGCGACTTAATGAACGACTGCGTCCTCGGGTTGCGGATAGAGGCTCCCTGTACCAAAGGTTTCCGCTGAATATGGTTACAAAAATAAATAGGCAGTCGCGGACAATTGTAAAGGGGTGGTCCCGAAGGAATTAACCCCCAAGCGGAGGTGTGAAAACCGTGCCGAACCCCTTTCCCTAGCTTCTCGTCTCGTGGGAACAACAATGACAACACCAAACATAGTTGTAGTAAGTGCGGTTCAAAACAACAGAACGCGCAGGGCTCCCAACAATGGGTCGGCCAACAATGCCGACCAATCTAGAGTTGGGGGAGCCAATGAAAATGGATTCAATGCGATGGATCGGCGGGATCTCGTGACCTTTGGGTGGACGGAGCGACTGAATCACAACTTGCTAGACTGCTACGATGCGAGTGTGGCCCGTGAACGGGGTTACATGACACGGCTGCATGCTCTGTGGTGCGAAAAACACCCTGAGTTATCGCACTTTTCGCAGCAACGTCTGCGAAACCATGCTGAACCACTCCGTAAAAGGAGCTATGTAATTGGAACGCCTACTCTACCACAGCTAGAACAAGCCGGCAACGAAGAAAGAGAGGCGACACTAAGACCAACCGCGGGCAGGCATCCAATAGATGAAGAGCGATGCTTTACAACCCGGAGAAACATCAACACCAAGGTTTCTCTCAAGCCTAAAGATCTGGCTGAAATTGATGACGAGCTTCATGGACATTTTTCCGGTGAATCCGACCTCTAGGCTATCAATTATTGTGTGTATAATGCAGCGAGAGCTTTGGCCGATGCAAACCGTAAAACAAAACCAACGGCTGATCATAAGACCAAAAGACGAATGCATCA
>NC_046657.1:144776761-144783169 GCF_010883055.1 Belonocnema kinseyi
AGTCGTGAACACAGATATTATATCTCCCATCTCGATGCAGTTGGTCATACTGCACTTACTAAACATTAAATTGATACTGGCCATAATTTTGATTTGGTTAATTTTGAGATTTTACCAATGGAGAACGAATTCCCCTAGCTATTCCCCTAGCTATTTTTCAGTTTGTTCAGACTGTCGTCTTCCTATCAAATTTGATGTCAGGATTTTGCCTGGGAGTATCGGCGTCACATCCACGGTCAAAAAGACAGTGTCATCGATGCCTTCGTACTAAATACAGACTTCAAGGAACCGAGAATAAAGCAACTACATTTTATTTAATAGCATAAAATTGAATTCTTTCAAGTAAAATTCCGCTAAAAAAAAGTAAATCATGTGGACTAAGCTAAAAGTCTCCCCAGTGGCGTTTCTCATCCGCGAAAAAATTTCCAAGATCACATCAAAGTGGAAAAACTGCGGCAAGTGTGTGAGCACCGATTATCACATCTGCGGCATTTCTCGCCCGCGGCAATACTCCCAAGCGGCATCTCTTATTCGGGAAAAATTTCGCCACCCACATAAAACTGCCAAACTGCGGCAAGTATGCCAGGATTAATTGTTATATTTGCGGCATCTCTTATTAGCGGAAAGCCTCCTCAGCGGCATCTCTCTCCCAATACAATTTTTTAAGTATTTTCAAAGATGACGAAATATCGGCAAGTTTTTCCGACGGCACCTCTCTTCCAAGAAAAATTTGTAAGCACCTCCAAATATGGCAAAACTGCGGTAAGTCTCCCGAGAGACTTCTCTCTGCCAAAAAAATTTTTTAAATACTTCCAAAGATGGCAAAACTGCGGCAAGTCTCCTGAGCGGCATCTCTCCCCTAAAAAAAATTGTAAGCATTTTCTAAGATGATTTAATTGTCGCAAGTCTGCCAAGAGGCATATCTCCCCCAAGAAAGGTTTTTAAGCAATTCTAAAGATGATTTAACTGTAGCAAATCTCCCCAGCGGTTTCTCTTACCAAAAAAATTTTCTGAGTAGTTTTAAAAATAGCAAAAATGGGGCAAGTCTCGCCAGCGACACAGTATAGGTCAAATAACAGTTTTCTGGTTCAAAATCTAATGTATCGAGAAAGAATAGAGATAACTCAACAAATTTTGTTTTTAAATGAAGTTCATGTTACGTTGATTAAAGGTAAATATTGAAGAATGCCTACATTGCTAATTGTAGGGGTTGAAGTTCAAATTTCGCATCTACTTTTTTAAGACGACATTTTTAAATGTTTTACTTTTGTTTAAGGGTGCATTTGCATTGTTGTACGGTGTAATTTTGAAAAATTATTTTTAATTTTTCTGAAGAGCCCAACATGAAACCAAAACTTTGTCGTAGTTATTTCCACATGAAGTGCATACTTTACTCCTGGGGGTATTTTTTCGGTGACAGGCATTGGTTTTTAACATTCTTGTTGATGTAGTTTAACAGTAATAATTGAGCACCAATTTATGTGATATTGAACACTGCAATTTTTGTAGTATTTTATGAGTTTTACGGTGTGCATGTCAGCTTAACGTTTAGACAAAGGGAACCAGTAGTTCTTTTCAAAAAATTAGAAAGCACGATATTTTTTAATGTCGTACGAATTTGCATAAAATTAGCACCAAATTATGCAGTATTAAAAAATTAGAATTTTCTACTATTTCATGTGTGGCGGTGCCAGCTGAACGTTCAGCCAGCACGACCGCAGGTTTTTTCAACAAATAAAAAAGCACAACATTTTTTAATGCGGTACAAAATTAGCACAAAATGATAGAATGTTCAAAAATATGAATTTCCCATAATTTCATGTGTGGCCTTGCTAGCTTAACGTGCGGCCAAACAAAACCAGTAGTTTTTCCCAAAAAATTGAAAACCACGATATTTTAAAATTTGATACAAAATTAGCACAAAATTAGAACTAAATTATGCAGTATTAAAAAATTAGAATTTTCAAATATTTCATGTGTGGCGGCGCCAGCTTAAAGTTTGGCCAAAGGAAACCAGTAGTTTTTTTCCAAAAAATTTAAAAGCACAAAATTTTGAAACATGGTACAAAATTAGCACAAAATAGCACAAAATTATGCAATATTAGCAAATGATTATTTCCCATTATTTCATGTAAGGCCGTGTCAGCTTTCGAGTTATCTGTAAAGATTCTGCTCTACACGCTTAGTGCATTAAAATGGAACTTTGATGAGTTAGAGCAATTCAACTGAAGCATACGATAGATAAAGACTATCCATTGAAGTCTTCATTCAGATCTTTCGTATCTCGTATATATCAGCTTCGAGAAAATGGGGGTTTAAGGTTTGCTGATCTTACAGTGCCTTCACCAAATAATGGTTCTAGATACAGCCTTCTCACTTGTAAAAAGTACAGATTCTCTAACCGACTTGTACATCAACATGAATTCGCTTTTAAGAAGAGAAAATGCTAAGACATGTTTCTCAAATCTCCTGTATTGAGATCGAAGCCTGAGGGATATCTTCTTGCTTGTTAAGATGGCGTTATACATACCTCAATTTACTGTGAGCGCATAATAAATGTACCTGTGGGCGATACCAACTGCCAAGCGGGCAAGAAAGAGCCAAAAACAATTTGACATGTTCTCAGTGGATGGTTAAAGTATGCGCGCTTCGGGTACATATAGAAGCACAATGCGTTATGTTATTATCTTTGGCACTTCTATCTTGTTGATCTAATGATTACCTTGCCTTTTCCTTGAATTTTAGGAATTGCCCATTAACAAAATGACACTTTGTTCTGAAAAGAATCGCCATGAAGCAGTTAAACATAACAGGGATGCTATTTATTACGATTTAATGCCTTCCAAATACCAGTTAAACCCATTCCAGAATTAGGGCTTAGTTGTCGAGTACTAAAATGGGGATCACGAGGGGCTGCATCAAAAGCGAATTGGTTGACAACTCGTTAAAAAGAAGTGTGCGACAGTATACTGCCTGAAAAACATTGATCATAAAGAGTGACAGCATCTTTAATAGTTCTGCTACTTTCTCCACAAATAAGAATCATTTCAATTCCATCTTCTGCAAATAAAATCTTTATTGTGGGTGAAATAAAGTCAAGTAGTGAGGGAATACAACGATCCTCAATCTAACTTAAGTAAACCTGTTCGAGTTAGTTTCGGTTTGATTAGCAGTGGTGGTAAACACATCCTAACTAATCTAAACAAACTTAAACAGCTCAATCATGTCGACATAAGCGAACGTAACCAACAACAGCAACCCAAACGAACGCAACGCATACGACCAACCCAAATTCATGCAACCAACACAACAAAATCAAATGGACGCAATCAAAAGAGCGAACCGAAACGAATGAAACTAATCAATCTAATCTGAACAAACGCAAGGCACACAAAAAACTGTTTAAATGAAAGAAACTAAGTCACTAAATTTAAATCCAAATGAACTTCTCTCAGATACCAAATCCAACCTAAACGAACGTAAGAAAAACGACGAATCCAAACAAACCAACCCACACGAACCAGCTTTTCCAAAAATAAAAAGTTTTCAAGTTCGTCAAAATTTAATTTCAGTTTATGTTATTTTTGTAAATTCTTTTTGCCCATTTTTCTTAGGACAGACCCCCCTCCCCTAAAATATTCTTGGTTACGCCAATGATTATAGATATAGTAAATACGGAAAATTTGAGATCAAATATGAAGAATCTTTCTTATTCCGGTCTATTTATTTTAAAGAATAATAAAAGCGGGTTTTATTAGTTTGATCTCGTAAAAACGATTTTATATAGCAGTCGTTAATTAAGTTGCTCTTCAACCCCAATTCTGGAAATCAATCTATTCATTCCTTTTTCTGTCATTGTGACTGTTCGAAAAAAAATGAAAAAATCTGTTGCTATATTATTTCTCACACTCGTGAGCTTTGTCCATGGCGAGAGTAAGTATAATACAGTACATTATAATTAATTTTCATAATAATTAGCATCATGAAATTTGAATTTTTCATTCCCAATATAGTTTGTAAACATAAAATTTTCATAATTGCATAATACAGAGGATGTCAGAAATATTTTAAATGTTACACGCTATACTGTAAAATTAATATTATAAAACGCTCAAAATATATAAATAATAAACATCGTTTTAAAGATATAATGACAAAAGTTTAAGTAGAGCAATTACAGCAATAATTTTTTATATTCTTCACTGATTATTAAATAACATTTTTTCAAATATAAATTTATCTCAAATCAATAAGTAAGTTTGAATTCAATACAATTCAAAGTTTTCTGTAGGGTTTTGTTTGAATTTTATTATTAAAATTTGTTACTATATTTTCAAACATAAATGTTAAAAATCATACTTTTCTTTTTATTCAAATTTAAATCTAAGATAGATTCCGCTTCGCCAGGATTATTGTACGACCTTATAATAAATATTTTCTCTTTAGTGTTCACATAAAATGATTGGAAAACTGTGTTGAAATGTTAAATGTGTAACATTGTTTTTATTTAAATAATTGGATTGCATTAAAGTAACATATTGTTCACTAAAATAGTTCAGAAAAGTGATCTAGACCTATTGCTTTCTATGCAAACACAGGAAGTGATAGGACAACTAGCGCCGAGCTGGAGATATTAGAAACTAATCAATTTAGAACAGTTGGAAGGTCAAGTCAAAATTTTAAATATAGACAGATGCACAGGGCTGATAGTAGTGCAGTGGACAGTGTACTTACATAACGTTTCCGCAGGAGAACCGTTCCGACCAAGAACGGGAACACAGAGCTGGTTTCGGGTTCCATTTCGGGCCCGAAACACTCGGATCTTGAAACGTTCTGGAGCTGGAACCTTTCCGCATCCGAAACGGTGGTATACAATAACTAAAAACCCTGCATTTTACTATTAAAATGGCCGCCCGCGTCACGTATTTTATTAAAATAAAAATTTAGTTGGCAGATGTTAACTAACTTTACCTATCTGTGATATTTGTGATATTTTTACTTATCAAAAAATAGTGCTTGATTAACACATGAAACTCGTTTTGATTCTGTGTTTACAAAATAACAAGAGTCGCGTTAATTAAACTTTAATACCTCGTCAATGACGGCAATCCTCATTGCCCACTTCTCTGCGATCTAGATAATAGAAAAAGTTTTTGAAAAAATATATAAATATTTGACATTTTCTTTCGAGCAGTGATTAATTAAATGTTTAAATGTTTAAGTTATCAGTGTACAAATAATTAATAAATGTCCATTCTCTCCCTACAAAATCAGAACAAGTAGGCTCCGTTGAAGTGACAATGTCGGATGGCTCTATTTTTGGACAGCGCCTCTACTTGACCAATTTTGAACCATTTTGGATGGGACCTCATAGATGTGTCACATATTCAGACTATAAGGTTTACATAAGAACACCAACTGGCCGCCATCTTCGTTCTTACGTGTCCTTGAGGAACATAGCGATGTCTGATAACTATAATCATGAGGATCATTTGCCAGTAAAAGTTACGATACGTGTACACAAAAAGGAGTATTCAACATATACTGATTTGGAAAATTACGATTACAATCATCCACCTACAAATGCTGACTTGTTGCCTGACGGTCGCGTCTACGTAACAGTAAGAGGAACTGACATTGTCCTGTCTGCAAAGATAAAATATGACTTTGGATACATAGAAGTCAATGAAAGAGTTTTCGAGTATTTGACGCAACCTTCTTGGGAATTCCGGCGTCACATTCACGGTAAATAAGGAATTACCGTCGATGCCCGGGCACTACGTACAGGCTTTAAGGGGACACAAATAGATTGAATTAAACTTGACTTGTGTTTCCTTAAATTTTAATTCAAAACGAGCGAATTAAACGAAAAGTGACCCATGTAGTGTGATCGTGAAGCAGAGGTGCACACGAGTTCTTTCCCGCGGTCTGAACGCCCAACGGTAAAGACTCAAGTTTTATCCGACGGACAGCTAAGGCACTTCCACTTCCTTTCAGATAACACAGGCCAACAATTCTCAGAACCAGAGACCAAACCTACTATATACTTCGAGCTTCATAAAACATAAATAATATAGACCGTCAATAACAATTTATTTAAACAAATGTGTCAAATGTACGTTTCCTTGTATAAAAAATTTGTTTAATTATTATTGGAATTATATTTTTTGCGATGATTTACCAACAAAATTGTTTAAAAAATTATTTTTGTGATTGTAGTAAACATTTTTTTTAATCAAAACTAAGATTGATGATTTTTACATAGAAAAGAGACGCTTTTTCTCTGGAATTATCTGACCATAAGCTAACACTTATTTAAAAACTGGATATGATACACTAAATAACAATTAGTGTAATTGTTCCTGAAAACTTCTATTAGAAAATGTCACGATATGCCGTTGGATCGTA
>NC_046657.1:144783269-144791605 GCF_010883055.1 Belonocnema kinseyi
TTTAATAGCAGAGACCTGATAAATTAAGTAAATTTTCAGTGAGTCAAGCAAGAGCTAAAGTTCCATAAGACCATAAAAATATGTTGAACTTTTTAGTAGAATAGTATCACGACGAACCGGAAATTTCTAGCACAACCTATTTGAAAATTGAAGTCAACTTACGAGTAATAAGTGCAGATCCAATGGTTCTAGCCGATATTGAGTTTCTCTGTATTCGTTCTTAAGACAAAAATGGACATAGCTGAAATGGCCAAATTTTTCTCGTTATTTATTTATTTATATAGTGTCGCTCTGTGACAAAAATTTAAAAATAGCAACCAATGATTCTCTTAAAATTTTAATGCCGAGCTTTTCTAGCAAAATGTTTTTAAATCGATTAAGAAATACGCTATGGTGAGAATTTGATAGTAAATTTCATTCATATTTCACTATTTCCTCAAATTTTCATCAATTTTTCATAAGTAGTTTACGAAAGAATAATCTACCACTATCCTGAAGATGATACTCTGTTTCTTCGCTAACCATGAATTTAGTCCTTGCAAGTCAAAGTCCGCGATAATTTTTTGTGTACGAAATAGGGCATAGATAATATAATTACTTAATTATTAAACGACACTCATTTTGTAGCGTAATTCACCAATTCGCAATAAAATGAGTGCCGTCTAATAATTTATTAATTATATCATCGTTTTCCAATTTTGAATGTAAAAACCCTGGCAGACCGAAGAAACCGACAGGAGCCTCTACAAAGTACCCGTAAAGACCCCATTCAGTCCCCCGGGTTGAACTTTAAAATTTCCATTAGAAACTCATGGAGTAATCGCAACACTTTTTTTTGCAGCGTTAAAAATTTAAAAAAATTGCATTAACTGATGCTGAAGGTGGCTTCAAACGCATCCATAATAGCTCAAGTAGTATGTTGCGCGCGCAGTTTAAAAATAAAATTATCTCTCACTTGCATCGCTGCGTTATTATCTGAGGTTTCCACTGCGTGGCGCTAGCATCTAGACAAAATTCTTAAAGTTACCGTCGGAGCGCTTATTAACTTCTACTAAAAGAAGATGCACATGAAGCCCCCTTGGGCCCATTAAATGACAGGTATTTTATTTTCTAAAGTTTTTAACGCTGCAACAAAAAAGTATTGCAATTAGTGGGATCTTTAAGGGTACTTTGTAGAGGCTCCTTTCGGTTCCTTCGGTCCGCCAGGGAAGTTGAGATTTTTTTAAAGCATATCTGAATCCTCACTAGGAAGTGAGAGGATCTTTTTTCAGAAATATATAATTTTAGAAATGATATTTTAAAGTTTTTAATAAAATTGAAAGAATACGAAGGCTATAATATTCGGAACCTAGGGAATTGGTAAATATGTTACCACCGCTAAATAACATATTTATAATTTATTGCTCTATAAATAGAAATTAGAATCAATTAGACAATTAATTTATTTTACCCTACCTCTCCCCAAGCACAGTATTTCGGAGAGTGGTTAAATCTAAAGTATACATAGTCTTTATGGCATTACACAAGGTATTAGGGCATCCTGTACATTTTGTCAGAAATACTAACCCTTTCAAACGGTTTTTGCGGTAGGGGGTATTGTTAAGATCCTGTTTCAGTTTATTTTCTTTTACGGTTCGCGCCAGAACTCTAGACTCCAACCTTGCTTCATTCCGAACTTTAAGCGCACCTACGGCGCGTGATTGTTGGTTCTCGCGCTTCGCACTCGATTTTGTATTCACTTCGCACTACGCGCTCGGACTTTGTATTTTTCTTCCATTAGTGCGTTCGCGTTTTCATGCTTGGCCTTTGCATTTTTCCCAAATTCGTACACAGACTTTTGAAAATTGAAGATTAACGAATCGACACCTGTAATTTCGCGACTGTTCTATTTTGTTTACAGTGATATCTAGAAAGCTAATTTTATTATTTACTTCTCTTCCAAAAGTAAATTGAATTCTGTTATTGTATTTGTTAAGTTTATTGTGAAAGTCTATAATATTGTTCCTTAAAACGCATGAAAGGATATCACCCACATATCTTGTATAAAAAAATTTTATTTAATATTGTAGTGATTTTAAAATTTTGTTTTCCATATTTTCCGTTACTAAATCCGAAAAATCTGAAGAAATAGGAGAACCCATAGGAACTCCATTGATTTCTCTGTAAAATTTATTATTGTTTATAAAATATGCATTATTTAAACAAAAATTTAAATGTTTAATGAAAACATCTTTTTCACATTTTTGTGTTCTTTTACTTCATTCCATTTGAGTTTAACGTTAGCTAAAACTAGGTTAATTGGTACACTGGTGAAAAGTGACGTAACGTCGAAGGACACTAACTCATAGTCATGAGGGACGAAATCTATTTTTTTAATGCTGTCTATAAAATGAAAGCTATTTTTGATGTAAGTTTTAGTTTTGCTAAAAACTTTTTTTTATTGGTACACTTAAAAATTTGGGTAAGTTATAAAGTGGTGAGTCTATAAATGATGTGCCGATCTTAATGGAGTACCTGTTTTATGCACTTTTGGGAGTCCATCAAAGCGAGGTGCTTGTCTTTTGTAATCTTTTAAATATTTCCCTGTGTTACTATCTATGTTTCTTCGCTTTTCTTCTTTAATAATAATTATGTTTAACTTTCTAGCTATTTTACCGGTAGGATCTCTTTTCTCCTCTTTATATGTATTAGTGTCACTCAACATAACCTCACATTTATTTAAGTAGTCAATTTTGGACATTATTACAGTCACTTTTCCCTTGTCTGCTCTTGTAATCATCAATTCCTCGTTAGATTTCAGAAAAAAAAATTTTTTTAATTGCTAAATTCACAAATTCATTACATTTACCATTATTTACATCTTTACTCAGATATGAAGTTAAGAAATCTGAAAACTTGTATCTAAATTCATCTACTTTATCGTTTTCTATCAAATCTATTTTTTCTTCTAAAACTGCAAGAGTGTCTAATACAATTTTATTTTTGTTAATTTGAGTTGGTATTGTACTAAAATTCTGCCCTAGGCTTAGGAAATACAATACGTTTTCAGGTATTTTGACACTTGTGAGATTTTTTATCCATTTTGGGTTGTGTTTTTTATAAATGAAACCATAGTATTTTTTTTTAATCCAATCGAACTTTTTAGATGAAATTAAAATTATATTTTTGACGTACTTATCTGTATATAAGTTTTGTGATTGTTTTTATTCCTGTGTATTTTCAGTATCTATTATGTTATTTATTTGTCTGTCTACATTAAGTTTTTGGTTCTCTAAATTCTGAAGTTCTGAACAAATGTCTGCAATTTCATCGTTAAGAATATTAACTTTGAATCTTAAACAATTCCTTCTGTAGATATTATATGATGTTTTACACCGAAATTTTATGTATTATTATTATTATTATTATTATTACTATATATAATATATATAATTTATATGTATTATTTATATATTTATATTGGACAAACAGAGAGAACAACAGAAAAACGTATGAAAGAACACATATACGACTGCAAAAATGACTAAAGATCTACTTCCCTAGTAAAACATGCTCATGAAGAAGATCACCCTTTTGATTTTGATGGAGTTAAGATTTTAGACAAAGAGAAAAACTATAAGCGTAAAATATTCAAAGAAATGTTTTATATTAAAAAGAATAACATATCAGTGAATACAAAAACAGATATTCAATTCCTAAGTCATAAATAGGACTATTTAATTGAATGTACTAATTACAAATGTTGACATTAAACAAATTTTGATGACATCTTTCACATTTAACAAATTAATAAAGGAAAATTAAGAAAAAATGTAGTAATTATAATGTCTTTATAACAATTTCATGTGTGACGTAACACATCGAATGTACCGTACTATTATACGAACCTTGATACCATAAACTTGACCACCTAATTATGAAACCACTTTGATACGAAAATGAAATTCAGTATCTCCATGGTCTCAGAAGTGTCTATTAGAGTTGGCCCACAAACTTAATTATATGAAAATAAATCATCCGTCGACCATGGAGATAACTGTATCAAATAACATTCTTCTTATGGAAAACTTAATGCGTTTCAAATATTACAAAACATCTTAAAAAGCTCCAAAAATCTATGTGTATGACTACTCTTGTATCTACGTTCTATCTTTTCCTATGGTAAGTATTTTATATAGCAATATATTAATATTTAATATTTTTTTGTTATTATATAAAATGGTTTTTATCAGATGGGTTTTAACTCTTACAAAAAGATGAGGTCCGGCGTCGACGGACGAAACATTTTTTAATAAAATCACAATAAAAATAAGCTACGGCCAGTAGACAAAAACTACAATACCTTCTTTTAATTATTATTTCATCTGGCCCAAACCCTAACACCAATTTATATAATACGTTTTGTATATATCTCTGCCTGGGATTGGGTGTTTAGATTTTTTTAAATAAAGTACAAATTGTATTTATCATGATAACTTTAATATTTGTTTCTTATTTTGCGTTTAATCTTCTTCTTAGCTGCGTTGAATCATTCATCATTTTAATAAATTGATATCGTTGCAATTCATAATATGCATGGAAATTTACAAATTCTTATAAGTTTTCTTTGTTTTTCTATTTTTTTATTTCTAATCTTGTTTTTTATACTTAAAAAGGCTAAGCTTCTTATCGAAAAATATTCGTAAAAAAGTTTTAAATCTTCTTTGGTTGAATAAATTTTGTCTCAATTATTCTCATAGCTAGCTTGTATCGTTGTACACAAATATATTTAATTTTTTAAATTTCAATGTTGTTTCTCATAAATAAAACAAAAACTATTTATCCTACAAAAAAGTAATTCCTAAAAAATTTGCTCCTCTTTTTGGTTGCACAATTTTTGTTAATCTATCTCATTTCGTATCTTGCTTTGTTTTCCACACAATAAAATTATTGCTTTTTCATTAGTTTTTGCTATAAAAAATTGAAGGGGAATCCAATGGAATAATTTCTTTAAACGTTACCGCGATGTAAAGATATGGTAAATTATTTAAATATTATGATAAATTTGTTTATCGATGTGATAATTCCTTGACAATGTACTTTGATTATGTTATTTTATCAATTAGACACCGTTTTTTTTTCATAAACAATTATACTAAAAAATTCGAACTTCTGTTAACGTAACCATATGCAATAAAATGTTATTTGCTTATAAATAAACAATTATTGCTCTATTTTAAAATAAAATGAGTACATTTCCAAGTTATTTGGATATAGTTCCGTTCAAAAAACGAAATGTACGAGTGCTGATACGTTGGTCAGTGTTTTATCTAAATATTTTTCATTATAATTTGATAATAATTAAGATAAAAAAGACGAAAGAAATAAGAAAGTGAAGGGAGGGTATTTGGTTGGTTTCCTTCTCAGTTTTATTTCCACTTTTTTATTTTTGTTCAAAAACGAAATATTTTATTTTCTCTTTTAGGAAAATTTTAATCTTTTTTTAAATTTCAATAAGAAATTTTTGGGTTGGTCGTCAAAATTTTGTTGTTGGATTCTCGGTTTTATTTTCTGGAATTCTGCAGAATTATTTGATCATTGGACGTTAGTAGTATCGGGCCACTAATGGTAGATTATCCCCTTCACTCTTCTTTTCCCCTTTCATCGCACTATCACGCCGACGACCCCCTCCCCCTCCCTGCCCTGGTGGTTGCGACTTACCCCCAGCCTCTCGAACACTTGTTTGAAAGGTGATTAATGAGGGTATAACTCGACGACTGATTTAAAAGAGGAACGGATTTCAATTAACGATACTTGACCTTACGTTAGTTAAATTTAAATCTTATCTAGTTTTAGCCAATGTAAGTCCCTGGAAAGAATTTAAAAGTATTTTTTTGACTGAGGTTACTTATTGACCATCTCTCATGAGTAAATTGTTCTCAGAGATGTGCAAAATTGATTGCATTCTGTAAGTAAAAAAACAGATTGTGAACGATATTTTTGCTACCTATAAAGATATAATTTCATGATATACGATGTCAAGATAATATTCATTACATTTGGATGAAAATCGTGCGTGAAGAATATCTTTGTGATGATTATTTTTCGCTTTGTTCATGACGATAAAAATAAATTTCAGAAATGGTTCGGGTCACTTTTCGAAAATGCAATGATCAGTTAGCAATGTTACAATTTCCTTTACGCAATATTCGACTAAGCCACACAAGCCTTTTAGGATAGTAACATTCTCCTCGGAAAACAAAAGAACATTCTTTAAACCAATAAAAGTATTTTTTTCATTGCAACAACAGGTACGTACTCTTTTCGTTTCTGCATTTTACAAGTCTTTCACTATTTTTACATTCCCCGAGGAAAAATTCTAATACTCGACACGTCCTCCCTGCATGCTCTGTCACGAAAAATAGAGTTCTGCGCGAGGTTGGAGAGAGCTTTTCAGTCCTCGTTTTTCCTCGAAAACGCTCGAAAATTGCGAATTTGGAAAAAAGTAGGATTCCGCGAGCATTAAAGAGACTTTTGCGATATCCTAAGACTCCCTCCATGCTCAGTCAAACCGAGTTGGCGACGATGATTTTAGAGTATTGAGCGAGCACGCAGCAAGGTTTTAAACAAATATTTAATGTTTCTCAAGCGCTCGCCAAAGCCTCTCTAATTGTCGCGGAAGCCCACTTATTCCCGAATTTGCAATCTTCGAGTGTTTTCGAGGGAAAACGAGGACTGAAAAGCTTTCTAACCTAGCGCAGAACTCTATTTTTTGTGACAGAGTATGCAGGGAGGATTTGCCGAGTATTAGGATTTTGCCTCGGGTCTACAATAGGTCCAGGTATACTGTCAAAACGAATGGTCTTTTCCCCAAAACATATTGTCAATATCACTTTGTAGTCATTTATCTCAAGGGGCTCCGTGTGATCTGCAGTTCTAATCCAATAATCACATTCTTGCTGTAGGAATGATTGAGAGCGTTCAGTGTAATTAAGATAAGCTGTTAGGTTGTCCAACGTTGTCTAATAAACGGACAGCTATAGATGCAGCTTATGTATCAAAAGGAACCGTTATACGGTGATGGGTGGGAAGTAAGGCATGTCTGAACACGCTTCATATATTGTTTTTATAATATGATAGTTTAATGGGTAGTGGGGGGATGTCCATAGAAGTAGGGGGGAAATTCTAATTTTATTGATGGAGACAATTTTACTAACAACCAATCCTTCCAAGACTATTGAAATTGTTACCCTAGAACAAGGAGAGGGGACGGGCCAATTTTCCTTACAAGAAACTCACAGTTTCTTAGAAAAATCAGTCCAGGCTAATCAAGCGAGTTTTTTATGCAATTTTTTTATTCTCACGTTTAATGTATATTAATAGTGATTCATAAGAAAAGTTAGTGAAGTGTCCCAAATTCAAAATTGCAATAAAAGTGATTATTAAAAAAAAGTTAGCGAAGTTCATTTGGTTCAAATTTGAATTAAATTTAAAAAAAAGTGTGATAGTGAATTAAACAATGCTATGATTGCAGTTGATGCAATCAGTGAGCCTAGCTGCAATGACTAGCTTGGAGGCTCACCTTAGGGACTGTATTTCGTCTGCTGCCTTAGAGAAGCTTATTAATGAGACAAAGGATGCTTAGAACAAGGAGGTTCTTGTTCGCTGCATCCCAGCAGCCCTCAAAATGAAGCATTTACTGGATGTCTCTAGTGACAATGGAAAAAAAGCAATAGGTGAGTAAAGAATTAAGATATTATTTATTTTTCTACTTTTTATTATTGCTTGATTTTAAAAAATCAAAATTTTTTTCATTAAAATTTTAATGATTTTGATATTTTTCAAAAAATAATTTGAAACTTTTTTTGACCCAATTATGCATCGCAACTGAAACGCGATCTATCCTCAAAGCCTACGTGGGTATTGAAAATAAGAGGAAACGGGCAACTAATGATTTTTCATAAACTAAAAATCCACAAAAAGATGCCTAGAAAAAATGAAAAAAAATTTAGTCCACCAGAATAAAGAAAAGGAAGTACAAAAATTGCTAACCCAGAAGATATACTTCATTGATGATGAGATGGATACAGGTTCGGTGGAACGTGATCCACGAGTGAAAAAAGTGAAGACCCTAAATAAAAAAAAGAACAACAGTCAATTCTTGAGGTGAATCTCGAAAGTAATGAAGAGATGCCCAGTGAAGTATATTGGCATCAGCAACATCAGCAGCAACAACAAAATCAGCAGCAACAGCCAAAAACAAGGCTGAATTGAATAAAAAAGAAAAGCAGGAAGCTATGGACACCGTAAATAGGAAAATCAAGGCGAAACATGCAGCAGCAAAAATACTGAAAAAA
>NC_046657.1:144791705-144792990 GCF_010883055.1 Belonocnema kinseyi
ATCTTCTGACTATTCCAATGACCCTAGAGTTAGACTCATAATTATCGACGATTTAATGAGGGAGTCTTCAAATTACATAGTAGTAGATCTATTAACCAAGGGTAGTTATAAGAAGCTTAGTGTAATTTTTATATCTCGAAATCTTTTTCATCAGGGTTATGGACAAAGAGATATTTCTCTATATGCAAACTATATCGTTGCTTTCAAAAAAACTGGAGATCGTGCTCAAATCTAGTATCTAGCTTGGCAGGTTTGCCCTGAAAATTCCTGATTTATAGAAGAAGCCTATCATGATGCCACTTCTGAACCTCATGGTTATTCACTTCTTGAATTTAAAAAAATCCATCCCCTACAATTACCGATTTCGGGCAAGTATTTTTCCGCTTAACGCTTATCATTATGCTTACGTAACTGCCAAAGGTATAAAGAGAGTCACAGTGAGCGACTAGTACTAGTTGCACGATTGTAATGTTGTCTTTGTCACCAAAACTCTGATCAACGACTTGCTTGACTAAAGTCCTCGGATGTCCGACTCGCTAAATTTATTTGTCAGTGTGCTTTAAATACGTTTTTGGGAAACGTACCACTCAAGAAGCAAGAAAGATTGAAGTTACAAATAAATAAACTACTCCGTAAATTAGCTGAAACCCGTCGGACGTGGAAAAAGAAGAAAAACTTTACCGTGCCAAAAGATGGATTTTTACCTCTTTAACTAGCACTAATCATTGGCGGTTTGATATATAACTTACTAAGTCGTTCTTCCTGAACAAAAAGGTCATTTTACCAGGAAATATGAATCAAATGATTCACAAATGATGCCCTCAATACGGGGTATATCTACACAAACACCTGGCAATAACCTTGGTAGACTAGCTTCCGAAATGAGTCATATTTTATTTTCACCTTTACCAAAGGATGAACGTGAAAAGTTCATAGTGCAGTATTACAAAATTTTCTCTTCTTTTTGATGAGAATGTAAAACAACGTATCGAGAATAATGACCAAAATAAAGCTGCAGACAATCAATCAACTGATGGAGAATTTCTACCTGCAGAAACCATCAAAGTGTCAGTAACCAAAACTTATCAGTCGAACAATACCTTATTACTCAATTATTTAAGAAGGCCGAATATCAACAGCAGAATAAAATAGGATAAAAATGGTTTAGTTTTCATTGAATTACAACGTATTGAAGATTCAAATATTACAGATCTTATTAACGATGCATCAAGACATAGAAAAAGATTCGTTCCGGCTGGTAGAAATAAGTTTGCTCACATCCTTC
>NC_046657.1:144793090-144794654 GCF_010883055.1 Belonocnema kinseyi
ACGTATTGAAGATTCAAATATTACAGATCTTATTAACGATGCATCAAGACATAGAAAAAGATTCGTTCCGGCTGGTAGAAATAAGTTTGCTCACATCCTTCGAGGGTTTCGTACACCACGAGAACTTGTGAAAAATAGAGAATACTAGAGAGTGCAATCAGATAAACAGTTTAGGCAGGGCGTGAGTAATAGAAAATACTCTACATTTTTTCCTCTTATAACAGACGATTATAGTACATATAAGACTGGTTATTCAGATAGACTTCAAGAAAATCCAAATGCAAGTAAGCGTGCAAGAAGTCGTAGCAGAAGTAGAAAAGATCAAGGACTCAGTCAGCCTAAATCAGAATTAATAATAAAGTGACAGTCTTTTAATCTTAGATGAAACTGTTAGAAGAAATATACTACAATCCTAGCCAACCGGCCTCCTACCGTGACACAGAAAAAATAGTTCGTGCTGCGCGAGGAAATGTATCTAGTGCTAAAGTGCTTGAGTGGCTATAATCTTAGGAAACATTCACCAAACATAGGCCTATTCGTCGAAAATTTCAAAGATTACATTATAATATTAGGTCAATTAGTAATGTATTGGAGGCTGATTTAGTTGACCTCCAAGACTGTCAAGTTCCAAGACGCGGCTACGAGAGTATTCTTCAGAAAAGTTACAATTTTGAAAACGGAAAACGGAAGGAGTTTGTAGGTGTAACTTTTCAACAAATTTTGACAGATAATGGAATAAAATTTCGAGTAACACGGGACCCTAATGTTGAAGCAGCCGTATTAGAACGCTTTAATCGATCTTTCAAAGAACAAATGTGGCGTTACTTTATGCATTCAAATAATCGAAGATATACTATCTCACAACTAATTGTAGATGCTTACAATAATTCCAGACACAGTAGTATTAAAATGACACCGGCTGAAGTTACCACAGTCAATGCATTCAAAGCATGCGAAAATATTCAATCGCCATACAGTAAAGAAAAAAAGGTCTACGAAGAAGCGTCAGTGCAGAGTCAATGACCAAGTTAGAATCAGTCGAGCGAAGGGCATCTTTGAGAAAGGTCACGAATCAGGCTGGAATGAAGAAATATTCTTAATCAAGCAAGTTCTAAGTCGAATACAAACACCTTTTGTTTATGAGTTGAAAGATTAAGTAGGACAATAAATTTATGGACTTTTTTACGAACAAGAATTGACCGGCTTAAAAAATAAAGACAGAGCAGAGAAGGAATTTAAGATTAAAAAAGTACTGCAAACTAAAGGCAATGGAAACAAAAAACAATTTTTTGTTAAGTGGATAGGCTATCCGGATGAATTTAATTCCTGGGTTTCAGCCTCAAATTTAAAATCACTTTAAAACTTAATTCTGATCAATTTTACCTTATTTTATTCAGCAATAGTAGTATGAAATATTTTCTAAAAATAGTACTTCCAATTTTATAACAGAACTGCCATATGATATTCGGTTGCAAGGACAGTAGGTAGCAGCTTTCACAGAAACACAACGTCCGCGTACATTTTTTTATGTGAGACAATGATTTAATTAAAAACCGTATTACCA
>NC_046657.1:144794754-144809801 GCF_010883055.1 Belonocnema kinseyi
ATTCGGTTGCAAGGACAGTAGGTAGCAGCTTTCACAGAAACACAACGTCCGCGTACATTTTTTTATGTGAGACAATGATTTAATTAAAAACCGTATTACCATCACGAATGCAGGGACTTATGGACATACTTACCCAAAATTTGATGGTAATATCAAAAATAGGAAAAGCATTGAGAATGGTATTGACCTTCTTCACAAATATAAAGTACCTGTTGCAGAAGATAAAATAAATGATAAAAATATGAGAGAAAAGGTAGGAAATTTAATAGAAGATATCGTCATGAATGAAAAGTTAGAAGATAACGCAGAACCTCTTATGTGAAAAAACATCTTTTAAATTTCTTTGAACCTGGCCTTTATGTCGATATTGAGTCTCTTTTAAATACTCTAAACAGTTTCCCAGAATTAGGTTAACATATTAAAGTTAAATATGACAAAATCAAAAACAGCTACGTGCGAATACAAAAACAGTGTGCAAAATTATGTCAGGTGACTGATCAACATTTCCTGGTATTTAATGATAAGTTGTCACGTATTCTTGTTTTTGCACCGGATAATCTACTTCCATTTGGAAATAATAAGTATCCTGCTAGACATCCACCTAGTTTAGCTAGTGGCCTTTTGAGTAAATTATTTCTTTACTGTAATATTTGTGAACCTCGAGTTACTGGTAATGTGAAAGCATCACCCTTACCTACTGTTTCTGTAGATAGAAGAGATCGCTGTTTTGGCACAACACAAGTCAGTAATTTTTCACCACACAATTACATACCAGTTTTTCACACAGGATTTCCTAAAATTGAAATTGATATAAAGGACCACGTTGGTTTCTCAATACCATTCAAGTTTGGTACGCTCACAGCCACACTTCACTTTAAACGTATTGACCAGATAGAGATAAGAAAGAAAGAAATATTGAGTCAGTACGCCTAATCTTACTCCTTACAAGCAGGTCATGATGGAGGGATTCCCCACATTTATATTGGCGCACCATGTCAACAAGGTCATGGTATTGGAAGCTTTCTCGGCGGTCTATTTCGGCGTGTTCTTCCTTTCTTAACTAGAAGAGCCAAGTTGTCGGAAGAGAAGCTGATAGAACTGGCATGAATGTTATAGATGATTTGGATGCTATTATTCCGCTCAAAAACTTATTTAGAAATTGCTTTGGGGAAACTGATGAGAGCTTGAAAAGGCGTGCAAGACTCGAGTGGCGGTAGAAGCGAAATTCAGTACTGCGAACTCCCGCTATTCAGTACGTTTTCTCCCGATAGTGAGGACGACGCTATAATTCCTTCACCGCCACTAGTCATTTGTACATTTGAAAATTTTATCAAATGCACAATGCAATTTGTGATATCTTTTAAGGTTTCCTTCGCTCTATTCATTTTGATAATAATTTTAATGATAACGATTCAAATCATCACTACAAACTGTCGGGATGTAAACTGTTGACATTTGAACATAGTAAATAGTCCGTGGAGTGGGGTCCACTCATGTATTCTCACTATTGAGGGCGGACCTGCGCTAAATGTTTGCAGTACCGCGACTCGATTGTATTGAAAAAATTGAGAATATTATGAATGATTCTGGTTATAAGAACATTAGGAAGAAGCGAATGGTGCATTCGATTTCTAATCGTGGTGCACTTAAGTTCGTCAGCTGAAATCCCATTAATCAGAGAAAAAAGAAAACCTCCGAAAAAATAAAGAAGCGTGGCACGATAAAAAGAACGAAAGCTACAAAGAATAAAAGAAAAACAAAGACTAGAAAAAAGCGTGTAAAATATAAAAATCGTAAGCATTTTATTGGTGACATATTTGGAAATTAATAGTGTATAACATTCAAGCCCGAGAAAAAATATGCTTCTTAAAATATCGTTTTTACATTCTCATTCTTGTGAGTGCTTAAAGTCTGAGTTCGATTTATTTTCCATACCTCCTACACAAACCTCGATAGAAAGCTCTCAATAGGTGCACTATAAACCGGTACCATCTCTCACCAATTACTCGCCTATAGAATTTGTTGTCCCTGGTCATGGTGATGAATGCATTGATTTGACTCAAACCATGCTGAATCTTAGGGTGAAATTAATAACACCCCCTAGGGTTGTTGAAAATGCCGCACAGTTGGATAAAGTTGGTCCTGAGAACAATCTACCACATTCGTTAATTAATTAAGTGAATGTCTATTTTAATCGGAAAGTAGTATCTCCACTCAGAGCTGGTAAATCTGTTGATCTTGTTTGACATCTGCACTGTGATGCTTTCAAACAAGACGAAATTCTGATCAATAATGTCGATTTGAGGCTTCGTCTAGCACGCTTAAAATATTTATTCTGTTTCGTCGATAGCACCAATGGCTACATTATAAATAATGAGGAAGCCTCACTTGTAGCATGGCGAGCAAAAATTAGTCCCAGTATTCTACTAGTTCATACAAAAGCTCTACCTCATGGCACTGCAAAATACCCTATTACTCGTGTGAAGGTAAAATTTTTGTCTCTGCACTCAAGCGTTTACTTTGAAGCGCTGTATAATGCTATTCTCGGTCAAATGCTAAGGAGAATAATAATTGGGTGCGTGGACAATATTGCATTTAATGGAAATGGTAACAAAAATCCTTTTAATGTTCAAAATGATAAAACTAATCATGTGTCGCTTGATGGGGATGGTACTCAGATACCATCAGAACAACTACAGCCATCATTTGGGGATATGAAGTTATATGTCGAAGCTTATCCTGCAGAAAACTGTCGGTTCGCATTTGATCTTACACCTGATCTCTCAGTAAACTGTTACTCTCACTGGAATCTTGTAATACATGGTAGTCTCAGAATTAAAGTGCGATTCGAGGGCGCATTGTCTAGTACTATTAATTGTCTTGTATATGCGGAATATGATAATGTTCTGGAAATAGACTCGTCTAGACTGATGATTGTCGACTTAAGCGCTTGAGTGGGGCCAAAATCAGTTATGCGGATGACTGGTCGCATTTCAAAGACAGGTTACTTCATGCGTCCTTCGTGATTGACATACAATGCTTCAGAGACGATGCTGGTCGATTTATTTCGAAAGATGTAGCTGTGATTTCTCTGCGCCTTTATTGTATTTCTCATTAGACTAATTCTACGCCATTTTTATTTACTGATCTTACAAATGAATCTCAACAACAAAATAACTAGCTTAGTGGTCATCATCATGGCATTGACTTGTTTGAAGGAGATGTCCCAATGAATTTCCTTTACGCCGATCAACGTGACATTGCTCGAACTGCCAAACTAATATAAACCAGGATACATAAAAAACCAGAGTTACTACAGAAAATTACGAGTAGACAAGTAATTAATTTGGAGGAACTAAAATGCCCATAGTTTGAAAAATTGTCATTCATAATAGACGAGTTTTATTTCTATCAGGGTTTAAAAAGGAAACAATGTTTATGTGTTCTTTTAATAATGCACTCAGACTCAACAACTGGATCGAGAAGCAACAGGAAGGTATTCTACTCTCATTATCCTATTTTAAGAAGCCCTACTAATATCTTCTAAAAAGTATGAACAGCTTACAAATTATACAAGTACTTCGACTCACAAAAGTTCGGACAGTCGGCGTATACCCGGCAGATCAGATTCCTAAACCTTGCACGAGACCATCTGCAATTGTGGCTAATTTTGATGAAGAACTGAAACCTTAAACTCACTGAATAGCCCTATATGTTCGAGATGGTGGAAAAGGTACCAACTTTGACAACTACCGGCTTCCGCCTTTTATACCTAAACATCTACTTCGTTTACGGGGAAATTGTACATTCTACAGGTGGAACATAAAGAGACTCCAAACTGCAACTTCAAATTTTTGTGGGCAATATTGCATTATGCAGCTCCATTGTATATGTAATGGTTATTTTCTGTCATAATATTTCTCGAGTATTGAAACAACGCATACGTGGCGGTAAATATTGTAAGCGCACAGATCTTCCATCATGTACGTAAACTGCTTCCTCTGAATGGACTACACTTTCTTTATTCTAGAAATATGTAACCTATTTTTTCAAAAAAAAAGAAATAAATTTCATATTAATTCCAATGTTCTTATGTTCCTTTCACTGCCCTTAATACATTTCAGCCAACAAAATTTGTTTAGCTGCATAGTAAAATATGAAAAATTGAATCCGACTATCAAGATTTCCATTTTATTTTTTTGTCGGTGTCCGATAGCGGTGAGAGTAGGTCTTACTAACAGGGTATTTTGTACCAAATCTAAATGTTTATAGGTTTACACCCAGATATTTAATACATGATTTTTATACATTAATCAAAATATTTTACAGAAATCCCAATAGTAAAATATACTAAAGTTTAGTTAAGGAACACGATCTTGCAAAATTGTCAACATTTTAAAGCAAAAGCGGTGGGAGGTGAAACTTTTAAAAAGACTATATGCGTCACCTCCAGCAGGATACATGTATACAATGTATTACTTCATTTGGCAAATTAGAATATCTTGCACACTTAATTGACCCCTCCCCCCCCCCGCTTCCCCAAAGAATTTCACGGGTTGGATGAACTCAGAGTAGATATAATTTATAATTTAATTTATCATACATACTTACTACTTTAACATTCTTATTTTATACTTCAAGTATATTTTTGTCATTGACGTATTCGACTACTACTTTCAATAATTTTCAATCGGATTGGGTGATTAAATAAATACTGATTTCAAGTTTCAAACAAATCCGAATATATCTTTTCTAGAATCTGTTGTGTATTTATCTTTGTACGTGTTAAAGTGCACAAAAAGATAATACTTGTTCTCTACCCCGTGTTTTGAACAATATTGGGGGTTAGGCGAGATACAATTATGCAAGAATGGACGGCGGGTACATTGGGCAATAGCGGACCTCTCTGGTACTCAGGTATAGAAGACGAGAGAGTGAGGGTGGTTAGGGGTGATAACAATGTTTCGAAAAACAATTCCGCTACTAGCTCATCCGGAGTGGCTGAGGGGCAGGCGCAGCCTTTGTTTTCTTAGGGGACCAATCTTCCAGTTCCTGCATCCCTCGTGAAACATTACGTTGACTGGTGGGGGGGGGGGGAGAAAATTGACCCCTTTGATCTCTCCCTTCACTAGTTTCTTCCATGCGGTGAGACCATCTATAGAGGGGCAGGAAACCCCAATAATATCAATCACTTTACCTGTTTGATTTACATTGAAAACTAGCTTGCTTGTTGTTTCTCTCATACGTTTATAAATAGTGTTCTTTAAATCAAACTCAGCCTCTGACATCAATTTATACCAATATATACCATTCGCTGGTACTGTTTATTTTGCCCACAGAGGGCCTAACACGATTCACTCTTTCTACTTGCCGATTTGTCTTAGGTGATGATGTCGCCGCCTTAATATGAATAATGTTATTCTCACGCGTAAGGGTTTGAAATTCCTCAGAAGTTTCAGCGGTACCTCTGTTTGATATCAAAGTTTTTGGTATGCTGCCAATGTCGAAATGTCCAATGAAACACTTTAATGTTTCTTTTGATTTTGTCGCTTTTGTCGGATACAATTTTCTAAATTTCATTAAACTGTCTACATATATCTCCTTTTTTATCATCGTAGTTAGAGAAATTAGAATTCATTTAAGACAATTAGCAATATCAATCTTAACCATATCTCATCAGCGGGGGGAACCAATTATTTCCAAGTATCGCTTAAATAGTATTCTAGCAACCAAAATCACATAACTCATCGAGTTATTTTCTCATCACGTGGCGTTCCATTTTTCCAGTACATAAAATAATATTTTGTCATCAAATTTGCGGTAAATCACTCCATTTTTTATTTCATGCAAACGATTGTCATATTTGTGAAGTTTATGTCGCAACTTATAGACTTTTGCATCGACATTTTGACATATAATCAAATTGGCCTCGGAACTATTTCCTTGACTAATCATTACCGAGTAAATTCTACAATGTTTCGACATGTTTCATTCTATCGCTGCATCTATATTAAATTATTTAATCGTAGTGCTCTAATTCAAGAGCCCATCAAAAGATTCTAGGGTTTATATATCTTTTGTCTAAACTCTCAGCCACAATTTGCACAGCAGTCCGTCAGGAATCTCGTTGAGTCCACAAACTCCGCAATAGGTACTTCACTGGTAGATGCTAGTACAGCAGCACTTCTTGCGTTCATGTTTAGAACTACCACGTATTTGGAGTCGAATCTGATATCTCGCCATTTAATCGATAAATTTATTTGAAATCGATACCTCACAAACTCTTAGAATTGAGGCTTAAAACTCGCAAAATGGAACGCGAACTGATTCACTGATATCCCACGATCTATCGTAGTTCGTCAGCAATTCATTTATTATAAAAAATTTACTTTTCCGAATCCGATAGTCACATGGCCATAGCAAGAAGAATGATGCACTGGTGCTCGGAAGTTCTTAAGTCATCCGAATTTTACTTGAAACTCGTGTAATCTAAACTGATACTGCACTTGTGGTTCCTAAACCATATCTAAAACTTACGAATGTACATGTATACCAAAATAAATAATTTCGGAAGACATAATGAACAGAATGCCTCGCGCGAGTTGGGGACGATGACAACCACGACCACGATAAACGTTTCCACATGCAAAAAAATCCGAAAATTTGTGGATCGACCGATGGATCCCAATTCATTCTTGAAACTGTAAGGGATAATTAGCGGATGGAATAAGGCACATCTATGTACATTGATAACTATTTATTAATAATTCCCTTGGTATTGTGAGACAATGTGTAAGGGTGTTCAATGTAGACTGTCTTTGGGTTTATTGGAAGACGCGGTAGTCGTTTCATTCAGTGTCTGGACCGCATCGACGGCGCGCCTTATTTACCATGGGTGTGACGCCGAAACTCCCAGTGAAGTTGCGTGTAACGGTCTATAAGTCTTTGATTTTCGTTTGTAAAGACTATTTTTATCTTCGCAGAAAGAATAATTTTAGTTTCTGGAACTGTTATGTAAAGGCGGCCTTCAGGCTTCAAATCCGGGTCCTGGGGTGGATTTTCGCAATCATAACTCTCAAACTTAGTAAGTAATGCATACTCTTTGTCATAGAGACGAATCGTAGCTTTCACTGGAAAATGCTCCGCAGGATTATGAGTGTCATGCGCATCTATCCTCTCGAATTCGAGACCGTGTTCACAAAATTCTTCGCCATTTGGTGTTCTTATAAAAACGAAATAGTCTGGAAAATCATGTTCACTACGGGATCTCATCCAACGTGGTTGAAGTCCGGCGAGCACAAGTTTATCACCAAAGATAGAGCCATCCGACATTTTCACTTCTATGGAGCCTACAGGTTCACCTATTTTGAACGGGATAAATGAACTTTTATTAAGTTTTGACACACTAAACACTTAAACTTTTAACAATTTAAATTAATTACTGGTCAACAAATCTATACATATGTTCATGAAATGAAAAATGCATTTTACACAATAATGTGTTTAAACTAACACATTTTTCATAGTTGTATTTTTTTTGTATCTTCTTGCTATTTTCTTGTTTTCAATTTGATTAAACTTGGGCACTGTTGAAAAGTGTGAAGGCCATCTCTTTGTACAGCGCTTCAGTGGGGGGACGTATAAAGTTCCGAAAAGCGCTTACCTCCGATTAATTCGAAACTTCGTAAACCTATGTATTTTGACACGCTGATCACCAATATAATAGTGAAAATACCCGCGAATTTGATTTTTACGATTGATCAGTGCTGTTATTAATTACTATTAATTTGATTTTTAAAGGGACTTTATTTGTAGAGCTTGGAATATTTCCAAATATTAAATGTAACCCTAATATGCTCGGAAGTGCAAAAAGAGAAAAGCCTTCTACATTTTGGGCATGTGTTGATGACGACTTACAATTTCGAATGTTTTATTTTTAAGTAATGTTAAATTTTTAAGCCCTTAGGCTTAGAATAAAACTTATTTAAATTTGAAAGCTACTAATTATTTAAATTTATTTAGTACATGAAATGCATAATTTAATAATATTTCTGACTTTCTCTTCATTGTGCAATTACGTGGATTTTTATTAATTAGACACTTTAATAGCTTACACAATTTGAATAAGATGCTTTTCAATTAAAATAAATTATAATTATAATATTATATTATACTTACCAAGACAATAAACGAAGCTAAGACATGTGAGCAGCAAAATAGCCGCAAAATTCTTCATCTTTTTTAAATAATCACAATGAGAGGCAAAGGAATAAGTAAGCTTCCGGAATTGCGTTTATAGACTGACTCAATAAGCGACTGCTAGTCCATATAATCATTTTATGACATCTAACTAATAACTCGCTTTATTTATTCTTTAAAATATATAAAGCGACATATTAAAGGTTGCTGATATCAGATCTCCAAATTTTCCATATTTGTTATATTTATGGTCCCTGGAAACTTCAGAAGAAGAGATGATGACATTATGTGTACATTGTGCGTATAAGTAAAAGTTTATACCGTTTTAAGTCGTATGTATGAAAATGCAAACAAAGTTTAAAAATAGGAATATGCCTTGAAGGTAATTGTCGTAGCAAAAAACATGTGCCTAAGAAAAAAATGTGCTTTGATTTTGTCAATTAAAATGATGTTATTTGTAATTTATGAGGAATAAAGAAGCAATCATTTTTTAGACATAAGTTTAAACCATGAGAAAAATATTTTATTTCATGTTTTTGCAATATCCTATTTTTCTGACTGCATACGAATTTCAGGTCTTAAAACAAATCGACTTTTAAAGCTGTCCACGAATCGAATTATTTTTTTATATCTTTGTAAAAAAAGAATCGTTGTTCAGACAGACAATGAGTCATGGCGCGGTTTCATGCAGAAGAATAGCTTTATCCTTTCTCTGCTCGCATGAAAGAATAAAGTAATGATAAAATTTGTTGGAGGAAATTTTTTAGAGGGATTAGGTTTTATTCAGACAACTTCGCTTTTTTCAAAACGCATGTGTTGTCATGGACGCAATCACAGAAAAAACAGAATTTTTCTGTGATTGCGTCCGTTTCGATAAGGGGCGCCCGTGATGGTTTCGTTGAGTTGTAGCAGCTCATAGTAAACTACGCCCTGCTAATCCCACTACATATAGAGCAAGAATTTCGATCGAGGGATATTCGGATTTGGTGTTGATATTGCAGATTTGTCAGACTTAACACACGATTTCCTACGCTGAGGGTTATCATAGTGAATCCACTTTTTGTCGCTAGTAACAATACGATGCTGAAACCCTTTCCGGTTTCGACGTTAAAGTCACGCACTTCTAACTTTTAGTACTAGAAACCGTGTTCAGAAAATCGTTGCCAGTTATATAAACGAGATAGACCTGAAAATTATGTTGAACATAAGGTCCTATCAAAATTTTGACATGTTCGTTGACCTTGAGTTTATCACTAAAAATAACGCTATCCGATATTTTATATACAATGAAGCCTACAGGTTCATCTGGTTTTAAAAGGAAAAAACGAACGTTTATTAAATTTCGATAAACTAATAACTTAAACACTTAAAAATTTGGTTTAAGACAATGTCAAGGTGCCACATCAAACCTGCCCTCTCGGTGACTTTTTTGTATTGTTCATTGCTGCGATCTCGAAGCTGGACGGAGCGCTGTGGCTCTAAACCAGCACCTTCTACATTATGTTATAGTGGTAGATTTAAATGGAATCGTGAATGAACTGTGTTCCGCACTACCGTAGAGGTCGATTAATAAAAAGTTAACCACATAAACGGTTAAAATATACTTTACACTCCACCTCATTCCCACTACTTCTTAGTCTTAAGGAAAATTTCTTTAATAATAGACAGATCATAAATTTTACGGTTTAATACTTTTCTGGAATAATTGTATCTAAAGGCTACTGTGATACATGTTAGAGTCTGCTGCAATTTGTTAATCAATGTTTTGTTCATATTTGTAAATATTCTCAATTTTTTTGAATAGCCTCTTGTATAAAACAATAGTGCACTAAGCTTGACCCTTCTCAAATAGGCCAGATGCCCACAATTTTCTCGCCGATAGTAAAGAATATTCTTCTTTAAAAGATTATGCAAATGTTAAAAAATTTCTGTAAATTATAAGAAAAGAAGCCCACATGCTTAGTTAACAATTAGACTTCATAGGTACATATTTAATTTAGTATAAATATGATGAAAAATTTCTTAAATTAATGTAGAGTAACGTCCGTTAATTTGCATTGCAGTCACCCAAAAATCGTAACAGGATAATGCGCCTTCATCTCGACTTGCATGGTAGTGCGGAAGAGAGTTCGTACACGAATCAATTTAATTGTACTACGGTTCCACTTACTTGCAACTGTCTTACTTCCTTACAGTTCCTCTCAGGCTACCGATCTTTAATTGCAATCTCCTGACACAAGTCACGCTGTGGCTCTCACTTGAGGTAAGAACCCCCTAGTGAAGGACGCGCCATCGTGGCTGCTCATTTTAGATTAGCTAACAACAAGCAGTTGGCACTTCCGCTCTACAGTGCAAACATACGAGGGTGGTTCAAATATGATCGAGACCAACGCTGTAGAAGGCGCGCATGTATGTTTTGAAGGTCGTGGCTTGAGTATGTGATAGCTGGGTCCCTTACGAACAGTGTGGCATAGTTTTCGTCAGGAGCGCATGTTTCAATAGCGTGCTACGACCATGAGTGAACGTCAAGTGCCGACCGCCGTTGCTGAACGTATTGTCATTCGTTTTTTAGTGCGAGAAGGCGTTAAAAACACAGAAATTTTTCTGCCTTTGCGAAATCAGTTTGGTAGTGAGTGCCTCAGTAGGGCTGCCGTGTTTAAATGGGCCAAAACATTCGACGATGGTCGCAAATCCATCGAGAATGAGCCGTAGGATCGTCGACGGCGAACCAGCATGACACCAGACAACATTCGCCGCGTAGAACTAATGATTTTGGAGGACCGTAGGATGAATGTTCGAGACAATTCGATTGATCTCGGCTGCATACTACTCTAACCTTCTGAAAACAGACGTGAAACCCGTTTATCGCTCGAAACGAAGGATCATTCCAAAACAAAGTGCGATTCTTCTCCAGGATAACGCGCGTTCTCATACCGCGCGTCTCACGCTCGATACAATATCGGAATTATGATGGGAGTTACTGGAACACCCCACTACAGTCCAGATTTATCACCCTGCGACTACCACATATTTAAACCACTGAAAGAAGGCCTCGGAGGGCAAAGATTCGACACCGACGACGAGGTAGAGGAGTTCGTGCTCACATGGCTATCCGAGTTTCCCAAGGAATTCTGCGATACCTGTATCAAAAAACTTCCTGAAAGGTAGGAAAAATGCATAACTTGTGAGGGGAAATACCTAGAAAAACTGTAAATTTTTGTAGATTTTTTCGATAGTAAATAAACGTGTCAGAGTATTTTTCTCGATCATATTTGAACCACCCTCGTATTAGTGCGAACACCCACGTTTTGAGTATACGTTTATAGTATATAACACGTTTCGAGTATAACAGACTGTATGCACGGTCCGCGTATAGAGTCTGCTGTGGTCAGCTATAGTCAGGTAAGTAGCCTGCTATTTCATGTCATTTGAATGGTGCGCTCCCAGATATTACGTACTACCATGCCAACTGTCATGGCGACAGGGTCGCAGTGGGGGAAATTTGGCGCGTCCTTCACTAGAGGACCCCAACACTTGAGACGGCGCCAATCTGAACGTCATTCGTTATTCTAAACTCCAGCGAGAACATAGCCTCTAAAATAAGCCTCACCAACTAAAATATTAAAGTAGTTGGATCAAGAAAGGAATTTAACAAAGTAAAAATGAGAGAAACGAAACACGGAGGACGTCAGTTGCCAGCTAGGCATTTTCACTAAAGTGTGTTGTTTCTTAAAGTAGTAGTTTGTCGCGTTTCAACGTCGCGTGTCGGAAGTTGTAGATACACGCCGTTGAAACTAGTGCATTGCGGATCTCGAGCAAGGTCATGACCAGTTTTAAAGTTGCATAGTAAGCTCAGTGCGTTTGTTACCTGTTACTCAATTAAAACATATAGTTACAATCCAATTGTTGGACCCTTCCACCCACTACTTACCTTTTACGCCAGTACAATTAACTCCAATATAATAATGAAAAATTAAATAAAATGGCCTTGACTAAGTCATAATGCTCATACTATTTTTGGGACACAGGTTCCCCCATGTGAAGTATCAGGCCATGAATACTTGAAAATAAATTATATTTTATTTCAATACAAGGTATTCCATTTCTTTGTTTCACCTACCACTCTTGCGTCACTCCTTATCCCGGCACTGCAGCGGAGTTGCCGAGCGTGATTTCGCTTCGTAGTTGGTTAAGTGAAAAGTCGAAGTTTATAAATTTAGGTAGTTTTGGTGTAAAGCTACCTGGTTCCCTTCTTGCAAATTGTTATCGATTAAAAATGGAGAATAATGATGTCTTTCATTGAATCACCTACTTATAATTTTGCAACATTATTATTAATTATTATCTTTAGATATGATTTTCATGTTTGACAATATTCCATTAAATTTACTTTCAGATCGTATAGAAGGAAAATTACAAGTTTTCAAAAATTTAACAAAAATATCCAACACACGAATTTTATAGCTGTTAAAACAGTTTTTAATAATAATGTTTTTTCCTTTAACCAAATATTTTATAAAAAGATATCAGATTGTCCCATGCCCCGGGTAGAAATTGCCTCTTTATGTCTAAGCTAAATTTTGGCTCTCACTATATTTTTAATTAAACTAGATAAAAAGCTTTATTCATAAAGATGTATTTAAAGAAATAATTACTATCAATTAATTATTTTCTTGTGAGGACCTTGTAAAGCCCTCGACAGGTAAAACAGGTAATAAAGATGTGAGTACAAAAAAGTACATGAATGTTCTTATGCTTAATTATTCTTAAATTTAAAAAAGAACAAATCAACAAAATTACCGAGATATATAACAAATCGTGTTTCACAAACCTTTTTTCCTAATTTCTAAAGTATCGGATGAATGCTGTCAAGCATTTATGATACCGCACTCAGCATGGAATCGTAGCTATGGGGATTAGACGCTCGACTTATAAGCCTGCGGTTCATCCGTTCGATTCTCGGCGCCTCACAGTGGTTGAAAATGATGAAAAGCTGGCCGTAAGTCGAAAAAAAAATTTTCCTAAGCCTATTTTCGTTGATTGGTATCACTTGAGTGATATTTTCCCCATCGTTTTCCATCGCTGTAGTTAAGCAATCGTTCTTACATGCTTAAAGTTATCAGTTCTTCGAAAGTGACTCGTGAAGCGTTCGTGCCACGGTATATCAGCAAAACAAAATCGTTCGTTTCGAAAGTGCATCACTTCATATTGGATAATCGGATTCCAATTCTACAAAATGGAATCTTCTCCTGAAAGTAAGTATAATTTTCTATTGTTTACAGGAAACACGAAGTCAAATCGATTTACTTTTATACCTTGTTAATGTAATAGAGAAAAATTTCACGTTAATAATTAAAAGTATGCATTCAAAAACGTTTTTAAAAAAAGCCCCGCAAAACCCCGGTCCAAAGTTTTTTTTCATACCAAAATAACCTTCAAGTAACTTATGTCAAAAGCCCAGCTGCCGCGTATTGCAACTTTTTATTTTAGTGAAGAAAATTTCGCTAATAATTTTGAGTCAAAAAATGCCAAGTGAATAATGCACGAATACTATGAAATTGAAACGAGAGTAACATCAATAGAAATCATGATATTTTTATTCGTTCTTCACAAATATCGAAGTATTTTAATTTTTTCATCAATGAAAAAAAGTTACCTTTGTTGTTTTTTTGGTTTCAGAGTTGCCTAATTCTGCAGAAAAATTTAATTTTACGAGGAAGAAGATTTTTCTACTCATTAAAGAGCACTTTCAAAAATGTCCATATCAAGATTTCTACCACATTATTCAAAAAGACTTGAAAAAAGAAAGCCATAAATTCACATTATCAGACGATGACAAAAAAAGTCTGGGAAGATTGATTTTAAAAATCAAATCCAAGTGGCAAGAGGCGCATAGGATGGAAGACCAGTTTCTACGACGAAATTCAGAATGGCTAGATGCCTCCTTATCTTTCACTGCATCTCAGATGAGTGGATCATCAATTCCTGATGATGCCACTGAGCTCGGCCGGCCCTCCTCGTTCTTCGAAGATGCCAGTGATAGAACAAAGCGAAGGAGAACAGAAAGCATCCGCCAACTTCATGCTACTGAATAATTAGGGTACGCAACTCAAATGAAGTTACGAGCTGAAGGTAAAACTGACGCTGCCAAAGTTGTCCAGGATGTTTTACACGGGAGACCCACAAGAGCATCAAGGTACCGGCGATCTCTAGATCGAGTGACCGAAAAAACTTTATCTAGTGATGCTGCCCTTGTAGTTTTGATTGATAATAAATTGACCAAGGATCAATACTTAGGAATTCGAAAAGTTAGTTTACAAAATGATTGCGCTTTGTATCCACCGTACCATCATGTTCTCGAAGCTAAACTACAATGCTATCCCAATAGATCAGAAATCACTGTTACTGAATGCTGTGCTGAAGTGAATCTGCAAGCATTACTAGATATTACGGTAGAACGTATACTTATGGCTTATGTTGATGTAATTCAAAGTTTTCAGCCGAAAAATCTTATCAATTTGAATTAATCTGCAAATGGGTATGCGATGGAACCTCCGGGCAAAGTAGATTCAAACAAAAATTTGAAAACGATGATGGACGCAAGACAGACGAGTACATTTTTTTTACATCTTTGGTTCCATTGCAATTGAAATTCGTTAATACAGATAGTAAAGGTAATATTTTATGGAAAAATCCGCGACCTGCTTCACCTCGATTTTCTAGACCTATCAAAATTGAATTTGTGTGCGAAACTGTGGAAACTACCAAGAAAGTGGTAAATGAAATTACAGAACAACAAAAAAATCTCAAGCCATTTGTAAAAATTATTCATGCCCGAGAGATAAACG
>NC_046657.1:144809901-144851813 GCF_010883055.1 Belonocnema kinseyi
AAGATGTGGACTGTGACTGCACCATATATCTAGTCGGGAGTGGTAATGACTGAAAACAGATGATTTGGAGCGATTCGCGCGCCATCTGTTGGTCATTCTAAGAACTTATTGAACTACCCTCGTAATAAGTCTTCTTCTCTAGTCAAATTTAACAATAAGTTTAGTTTTAGAATAACGTGCGGAGTATAGTTAATAATCGAATGTCAATAAAAATATGAGAAAACGGAGGAGTGTTTGTAAGATGCTACAGAAAGTTGTAAAACCTTTAGATTAAACGTTTGCAAAGAAAATGTATTTTACAATTGGATTAATATTTTCCTTTTTTGAATCAAAAATTTCTGGTATTAATAGATTATGGAACTGTGCTGGTTAAACTTTAATACTACTGCAACAGTAGCATCAAACTTCAGAATTTAAAGGATGATCAATTTTTAAATAATTTAATGGTATTTCATTTGAATCAACAAAATAAAAAAACAATAGCATATGCTTTTGAATAATAGTGTGTCCGGGGATATCTAGATTCTATAAAGACCCTACTAATACGCCCTCATTGGGCTGCCCACTGATAACCTCGCTAGCTAAGCGTGACGCTTTCGCTTGCGCCCTCGATACCTTGCCTCTTGAGGGACTCGATAAAAGTAGGAAATCTAGACAGGACCTCTTAAGAAACAAGTTATAGTTTCTACCCGGATGGGATCTCTCTTATCTCTAATTGCTTCCAATCTTATTTAAGAAGATTTAGAGAATCGAGACTTACCTTAACTAAGCTTCAAATCACTTGTCTATCCAAAAGTATGTAGACGACATTTTTACAATAGTTTCTACTGATAAAATTCAAGAATCAATTAATACTTTCAATATATAGAAGATTTTTCACAATTTACTTTTCAATTAGAAAATACTAACAGCCTAAATTATTTAGATATATCAATCATAAATAGAGAAAATGGAGATATAATTACCACTTGGTACAAATTTAGGGAAGCGAATTTAAAATAATAATCAGAAAGATCTAAAAGTGCTGTGAAAAAATTTTATTTTCATGTTTATTTTAAAAATAATTATAAGTTAAAAAATTGTGTTATAAATAAAAAAGATTCTGAGAAATATAAGATTTATCAAATGTAGTTTACTTAATATAATGTAAAGACTGTAGGAAAATTGATATTACTGAAACTGGAATAAGATTAAAAACAAGAATAGCAGAACAAAAAAGACATTGCAGAATTAGAAATTTAAACACACAATTGTCACAATACTCGTGGAATTTTGATCATTAATTTGATTTGTATATCGTGAAGTTTTTTGCTAGGGAGGGAACACTTATAAAAGGAGAATTCTATACTTAATTTTGAAAAATAGAAATAGAAAATTTTCTATAAATTTCAAAATAGAAACACTTATTATAACTCAGTGTTACTATTGTATAATAAATTGAAATTGTTTCAAATTCCTAATGCCGTTTGCGCTCTATTCTAATTGCAAAGTATTGCGCCCTCTTTATCAGGAAACATGTTGATATAATTTCTAATATAACGTACGGCTTATTGCACTAGTCACTGTTGAACCGTCACTTGGCTAATGTGATTGGCTCCGGAATTCTATTTTTTTTAATGTAATTCCAAATCACTAGGAAACTTTATTATGTTGGGGTTTCTTAATTCAATTACGTATCCATTTATGGTTATTTTAATTTTTGTTCATCATAAACCACTATTTTATTGACATCAAAGTTCTTTTTTAAGGTTACAAGAAAAGATATTTTTGCGTACTTAGATTTTTTGGTGGGACAGGTATTTTTAAATAAGCTTATTGTTGCATAATTATAATTTATTTATTAGGTATAATTTTCCTGAAGATTACCGACAGGTTGGTCAAAACGTTGCATTTTACAAGATGCTTGTTTTTAATTTAACAATTAAACAAATTTCTTTAATTTGGATAGATATTGAAAACTGAATGTTTTAGTTGAAGATTTATCATTATGGTCAAAAATTTATTTAACAATTGTATTTTTTGAGAAAACTTACCATTTTGGTAGACATGCAACGTCTTTCATGAAAATAATGTTTTACTTTGCAGATAATTTAACTATTCTATTTTTTGTTGAAAATTCATTTCTTTGGTAGAGGAAAAAAATTGAGTTACAAATTTTATTTACATGTAAAAAATTCATCTTTTGGGTTGAAAATTGTTGCGCCATTTGGACAAAAACCCATATTTTTTACCAAAAATTTATCACTGTGTTAAAACATTTCATTCTTGGATTTACAATTTGTTACTTTTTCGTAGAAAACAATTTTTTTAACTGAAGATGTAGCTTCCAGGTTTGTTTGGAAAAGTTATATTTTTAGTTGAAAATTAATTAACTTTGTTGAAAACTCGTTTACCTCTTCGCATTCATTAAATGCGTTATAGATTACACACACTATTAACTGTTAAAGATTTACAGATAAAAAAATTGCTTTACCAATTAAAATTGTTTAAATAATGGCCAAATACCATTAAAAATACATTGATTTCATCATTCGATAATTGCGTAATCAGTTCCGGAAAATAATAACTTTTTAAGAATAAAAAAACTTGTTTGGACAAATAAAATGTATTTAAATAATTACCAAATTTGTTAAAGAAGAAATACTATTTATTCTTTGAATTTATCCAATGTATCGTTAACACAAAAAAATAATAACTTTTCACGTTCAACAGGCGGAAAAATGGTTTCGATAAATAATGATTGTTTTAAAAATTCAAAATTAGTTAGAAAATATTTGGATAAAATAAATTTGTGCAGGGAAAGCATTTTCAAATTGACCGCACTGCCTTATTGGCCGCGGAGGTGGCGCCGAAACTCCCAGACAGGTTGCCCCAAATTGGCGAAAACTCTCTCATTTTCCTCTATGTATCCAAAGTCATATTTTATTTTTGCAGACAAGACGAGCTTAGTGAATTTTACTGCTATGTAGACGCGGCCGTAACGCCCCAAGTCATAATTTGTAGGTGGATGTTGATAATCGTAATTTTCCAAGTCAGAGGATGTTGAATACTCTTTGTTGCTAAGACGCATCGTAACTTTCACTGGCAAATCCTCCTGAGGAATATGAGTCGGAAGCCTCGCTATGCTCATGAAGTGCACGTTTGAGATAAGATTGCGATTACCTGGTCTCTTTATATAAACAGAATAGTCTGAATGTTCGGAAGCTCTATGAGGTTGCATCCAGAATGGTTCGTAACTGACAAAGTAGATACGTTGCCCAAAAATAGAGCCATCCGACATCGTCACCTCTACGGAGCCTACAAGCCCTGATTCTGTATCGAAAAAATGGATCTTTATTAATTTTTAATCCTGGTACTCTACATTTTCGGGTGAGAAGAAAGCCATTCTTAGCGATTTTAAAAACCTTGTTTCGAGAAAAACGCATTTAAGTTCGCTTGACTTTAAATGGTACATCTGCGTAAATAATGCTCCAAACGGTATGCAATTCTCAGAGAATAGTTTTAAAACGTTATAATTGTTAAAAATGTAATAAAAAAATCGATTTTTCACAATTCAAAAAAGTGAGTACCCCTACAGAAATTCACACAAACACAGCAACTAGTACATTCGACGTATGCACGGCTCAGTGTTCACGCTCGAAGCCCCTTCACTTTAAATGGTATAAGACTCAAGTGTCCGGACATTCGAGGTCTGTTCAAAAAATACGCGGATTGAGGTCATAAAAAAATGTACTTTATTTAGAAGTTACACGACTGGGTCTCCTTCAAAATACTCTCCTCCCCAACGCACACACTTATCCCAACGGTGTTTCGACTTGTTAAAACAGTCCTGGTACGCTTCTTTTGTGATGGCTTTCAGCTCCTTCGTCGCATTTGCCTTAATCTCCGAAATCGTCTCAAATCTTCTTCCTTTGAGGGTTTTTTTTAGTTTTGGAAACAAGAAAAAGTCAAAAGGAGCAAGGTCAAGTGAGTATGGGGGGGGGGGGGAGAACAGTAATCGAGTGTTTGTTCAAAAACTCACAAGCGTGGCACAAATTTCGCAGTGACGCGGTGCATCTTAAATTTTTCGGTGAAAATCTCAGACGTCGATTTTTGCGCACCAGGGTCTTGATTTTGTCAACGTGTGGGTCGTCAGTTGACGTTGAAGGACACTCAGGACCCTCATCATCGTCAATTGACTGTTGGCCACCCTTGAAACGTTCATGCCACTTGAAACATGCAGTACGCTTCATGGCAACGTCACCGTAGGCCGTGTTGAGCAGGGCAAATGTTTCAGTTGCAGATTTCCCGAGTTTCACACAAAATTTCACAGCAATTCGTTGCTCTTTCAGGTTGTCCATTTTACAATTCGACAAACAAAAAAAACACTCTTTACTTAAAACCGTGTAGCTTATCAACAAAGGAAGATATCTGCGACTGGAATACTGCGTTTTGAACAGCTGATCTGTATGAACTTAGCGACACCAAGCGGATTCTCCTGAAACCAACTCGAGTTGCGAAATTCAAACAGCCGCGTTTTTTTTAACAGACCTCGTATATTGCTGTATAAAACTAAAAAAAAAATCGAAAATTCCTTTTTCAAAAATCAGTTAAATATCTGGTTTTTAAGATACAAAAGTTTCAAACTGGACAAATCGGGAGCGCGGTATAGACAGTCGCGTTTGTGTAAGCGGGATCCAACTTAGTGTAGGGACCGCTATTCTCCCGTCGCTAACCCCACCTCGGCGCTCCCTCAATAACACTGCGTTGGACTTCCGCTCTCGTACGCACGTTTGTTTATTCCGCGCTACTGATTGGTCCAGCCTAAATATTTTATAATTTGAAAACTAAAAGTTTAACTAAATTTTGAAAAAGAAATTCTCGATTTATTTTTTATTTGCTCTTGACAAGGGTGACGCGGGAACTGTAGAGCGGTGGTATATGTGGCACGGTCGCTTTTAGAAAAATCTGCTTATCATGAACGAGCGAATTTATAGCTTTAGTATGTGTATTTATAATTTTCAATTGAGACAATTGTTTAATTTTTCTAATAAAAACGTTTCTTTTGGGTGTTCCATATCAATGAATACAGATGGAAACAAATCATTAAAGCTTACTCGTTAAATCTAAATTAGTTAAATTTAACTAATCAGTAAAATTTGACTAACTGTACAAGCAAGAACTCATCAACTGATAATTAGTCTAAAATAACTAATTGAATTGGCTACATTTGTTTAACTAATTAAATTATTTAAACTGTAGACGTGGTGCGCCACCCAGGTGCGAAATTCGGTCGGATGCCAGTGCTTGACCATCGGACTAAAGTCGGTCCTCCTATGGTGACCGATCTACGGTAATTATAGTTGGACCGGCTAAGGTGTTTTCAAGCTGCCATGTTCGTACCGACGTTGGCGATTGACGTCGGGGGCGATCGAAAAGCCGACCATCGCGTCGTCCCAATTCTGGCCCAACTATGGCACGACAATCGGATAAATTGTAGCAGATTGGTCGGTCCATTTCTGGGTACAGCAGTCGTATTTTCATAAGTCACCTTGATGCACTTGGCGTCTGTTAACGTCACATGAGCCAGTAACCAGCCCTATGTATCGTCCATGCATGTGTATGCGATAATTGTTATTTTAGCATTCCAAAGGTAGAGTTCTTAAATCCCCGAGAATTTAAGTTCAAGTTATATAACCGAGAATATGACAGAATTTAGGAGAATTTAAAAGAATTTAAAGGAATTTAAGAATTTACGAATTTTAACAATATTTTTATTGTTCAGGTTATATGTATCAGAGGTTGAATATAAAATATTTTCTAGCTCAGACATATCCAGGAAACTAAAGCAGTTTAACGCAAAAAAGGAAATTTCAAGCTAAAAAATTATTTTTAACAACAAAAAAAACGCGAATTTTTAACTAAAAATATCAATATTTAAAAAAATGGAAAAGTTACATTTCATGTTAAAAATTCATTCTAAACCAAAAAAAAAGAAGTATTTTCCACTGAAGAGTTAAATTTTCAACCAGACATAAGCCTTCAATAAAAAAATTTCACAATGTAGCTTAACGCTTATTTTCGACCCCAGTAGATGAATTTTTGATAAAAAAATGTACAACAAAAGAATTAAACTTTTAACCGACGAAATAACTTTCCAAATTAAAATATAAATCTTTAACAAAAAAAGTGATTTCTTAACAAAGCTATTCAACCAAATGTTTTAAACAAATTAGTTGAATTGTCAATCAAAGAAGGACGATTTGGAACCAAAAAGTTGCATTTTCATACGAAAAACGAAATTTCTTCTGTAACAGATGAAGTTTTAAATAAAAAAGATCAATTTTCAAAAGAATAGTTGAATTTTCTGTTAAAAACATTTTATTCAAGTTTTCAAGATCAAACTATGAATTTTTGGAAAAGAAATAATTTTTTCCCAAAAAAATTAAACTTTCAATCCAAAAAGACGAATATTTTTAACCAAAAAGAATGAATTTTTAACAAAATTGTTGAATTATCTAGCAAATAGTTTCACTTTTATTGAAAAATATGAAATATATCGTAAAGCAGAAGAATTTTTTATTACAAAAAAGGTGAGTTTTCATCCAAAAAGATTCCAGTTAACTCAGTAAATTATCTTTTAAAATTTATTCTCCTTGTTTAAAAATTCTTCTTTTTAGTCAAAAATTCATTATTTTTGTTGAAAACTCATCTTTTTTGCATAAAATTCAAATACTATTCCGGTTGAAGATTCCTCATTTATGTTGAAAATTCATCAGTTTGGGTAAAAAAATTTGTATTTCAAAATTTAATTTCTTTTTTTTTCGAAATTTTTGTTTTTTAGTTCAAAATTCATCTATTTCGTCGAAACTAATCTCATTTTCAATCCAAAAAGACGAATTTTTAGCAAAAAAGGCAGTCTTTTAACAAAAATGTTTAATTCTCAACCAAATATTTGAATTTTGTAAAAAGAAAAGACGACATTTCTCTTAAAACAAATGCATTTTTTTTAAATACATATTTTCAAAAAAATTGTTGAATTTTCACCCAAAAAAGATTCCAGTTGACTTTTCAAGCTAAAAATATGAATTTTGTAACAAAAAATAAGTTTCTACAAAAAAAGAATAAATTTTTATTAAGAAAAGGTGAATTTTTTTTACCAGAAAGTATGAATTTAAAAAAAAAAGTTGAATCCTCAACCAAATAGTTGATCGTTTATAAAAAAAAGACGAAAATTCTCTTAAAACAGATGAAATTTTATTTGTTTAAACAAATTTTTTTTTTTGAATGTCGAACTTTCATTTAACAAAAAAGATTTTAGTTGACTTTTTAAGATAAAAATACGAGTTTTGTGACAAAAAATAAGTTTCTACAAAAAAGACTAAATTTCCATTAAAAAAAGACGATTTTTTTTCACCAAAAAGCATGAATTTTTAACAAAATTGTTGAACTCTCAACCAAGTAGTTGAAATTTTATATATAAAAAAAGACAAAACTTCTCTTAAAACAAATGAATATTTATTTGTTGAATTTTCATCCCAAAAGGTTGCATTTTTATATAAGAAAGATGAAATTTGTACTAAAAAAGAGGAATTTTTAATAAAAAACGACAATTTTTTTAAAAGTATTTTAGTACATTTTATAATGCCATCATTTAAATTTTCCACAAAAAGTAAATTTTCTACGAAATGATTTAATTTTCAATAAAAAAGAGTTTGCAACAGAGAAAAGTATGAGTTTTTAACAAAATAGTTTAATTTCTAACGAACCCCTTGCATTTTTATAAAAAAAGAGTTAAATTTTCAACCAAAAAATTAACGAAGAAATGCAATTTTCTATCAATTAAAATAAATTCTGAGATTCTCATAAATTCTCAGAGAATTTATTTCTCGGTTATATTCTCAGTAATATGCTCATTCTCGTTACCGTTCTCAAAGTAATATAACCGGCTCAGAACTCAATCGGGAGGGTATCGTAGTTGAAATAAATCCAATATAAGGCGCGTCGATCAGGTAGGTCTGTCTTTTGATTTTTATGCTTAGAATAAATACGAAAATTCACTGAAAACTCGATACTTTTTATAATTATAAAAAAAAGAACAAAGTCTTTAGTAACAATAAGAGCATTTGTAATTCTAACTAAAAAATGCATAAAAACATGTATTTTAATATTGGGAAAATTGAATACAAATATTAGTGTTTGAAAAAAATTTTAAATTGTATTAATATTTTACTATTTTTTATTTTTCTAATATAATTAATTAATTTTATAAACAATTATAATTATTGGAAATTTGAAACATTGCTTTATACAATTACTTCACTAATAATAATAGTAATAATAATATGTAAACATTAATAATTGTCCTTATAATACACTTTTTAATTTTAATTCATCAATGCATGTCCACTTTCTGAAAAATATATATCTTCAAAGAATCTATTTATAATCAAGGTGGCGACTTTAACTGGCAACCGGGAAAACCCGGAAATGAGATAAAAACCGGGAATTTACTTTTGATCGTAGAAGAAAGGAGTTTTAAATATCCCTGTTTCAAGTTAAAATTCTTCACAATTTAAAAGTTCCTTTTTTCAAAATTTAGAAAAAGTAATTTTTAGAGTAGAAATAGCATTTCGAAAAATAAATATTTTTAAATTAGAAAATAATTTTTTAAAGATTTTTCGTTAAGAATTTACCTTTTTTTCTTGAAAATGCAACTACTTGTGGTTGAAAGCTTAACTCTTTTGTTGAAAATTAATCTTATTATTGGAAGATTCATCATATTAAATGAAAAGTCGTATCGTTTTGAAAATATAACTAGTTTCCTTAAAATCAATTTTTAACTAAAAAATTTAATATTTCAGTAGAAAATATAACTATTTCGGGTGAAAAATTGACCTGTTCTACTTTAACGTTCAACAATTTCGATTTAAATTTTTCTTTCTGCATTGAAAATTCATTCATTTCGTCGACAATTCGCGTATGTTGTTAAACAATCGACTTTTTGGTAGAAAATCAACTTTTTTTTTAGAAAATAAGTTTTTTCTTTGAAAGATAATCTCTGTATTAAGAAAATCTTCTTTTTGATTAGAAATGCAAGTATTCCAGTTAAATGTTCATCATTTTAGATTATAAATAATCATTTGGGTTAGAAATAAATTTACTTGCTTGAAAAACAAACTCGTCTGTTAAAAATTATTTTTTTTATAAATTCAAGATTAATCATTTTGATTAAAAATTAATTTCTCTGGTTAAAAAATGAGCTGTTTGCTGTTGTAGTATGACGTTGAGCCTGGAGATACACATTTTAATCCTATGATTTTGCACTAATAATTTTTTAAAACTTTCAACACAATAAATAATTCACTCGGCTACAAGTTCTTATCATTGCAATTGTCAATTTTACAAATTTTCTCATGGAAATTACTTTCAATAGAATATTTACCGTTTTTGCATTCTCTTTTTTTTTAATTTTGGAAGAAGGAAATTTGAATTGTGACGAATTTTGACTTACAACAGGGCTTTTTCAATTATTTTCTTCTAAACCTCAGTTTTTTAAAAATTCCAGTTCCATATCTCGAATTCCTTGTCAGAAGAAAAATCTTATTTCTTTACCAGTTCCCTCTTATAAAATAAAAATTATAATTATTTTTACTTATATGCCCTGAATCTGTAGATAAAGTAACAATTAATTTAATTCCTGGTAACTTCCCTTTTTTTCTCGGTATTTCCCGGTTTTCCGATCAAGTCTCCACCCTGATTATTAATAAATTATGTGTAAATATATATTTTTAGGGAGCAGAAATATCTAGACGAACTAATAAAAAAGTGCATTACAAGGCGAATAATCAATGTTTAAATATGATTATTTCTATTATTATTAGTCTAGTAGTATTATCAGTCAATGTTTGAAATTTGCAACAAATAAAATTTTTCATGGAAGGAATTAATTACATTAGCAAAATAAGCAATAGAAAAATATGAATACAGTTGAAACTGTTTTCAACATACTCACCTTTATATTTAATTTTCCTAATATTAAATTATGTACATGTTTTCATGAATTTTTTTGGATTACTAATTACACCTGCTGTTATTGTTACTGAAAACTTTGCTATCCCTTTAATGTTCATAAAATTATTAAGTTTTTAATGCATTTTAGTGTCTTTGCTATACATAACAACGCATACAGGCCTACCTGATCTGAGCGCCATCTATTGGATTTATTTAAACTACGATACCCTTCCGGATGCTAGGAGAACAGAAAGAGTGGGTTCGATGCACATAAGCTACTTCATTTCGTTAGATCTGTTTTCAACCACAGTTGATCTGCCCGCAGCGATAATTAAGGAAGAATCTCCTTTCGTTTCTCTCTGTGCTCTTCCCTTGTATTAAAAAAGGAGGCTTAAGGTGTGGTGACAAAAAAAGGATAGAAATTTTCTGATTTATTTTCAGCGGAATTCAACTGCAACCACAAAAACAGGTGTGCGTTCACAAGATCGCTGGCCTCTTGGGCCATCGTGATTTCTAAGCATGGGGTCGTTTGGCCATCCAAAGTCTGTCGATGATGGTACGGAGATAGAAGACAGCATAAATAAGGAGGTTTTTGATGAAACCCAACAAGAGCTTCTCCTAGAGATGGCTTCCACACAGAACAATCATAATTATGCAAATGTAGAATCTGATTTCGTGAATTTTAGTCCTAATTTTATGGATACTGATCCTCCTACGCCTGTCTCATTTAAGCATCCGTCCAAACCCGCGAAGACACCTGTCAAGAGACCGGCTGAAGGCTTGCGAGAGCATGATAACTCAAACAAATCCAGGCACACGGAATTGAATAATTCTCCTTCTAACCACGTGAATCCCAGATCGACAAACACGTACTCGAAATATAATAAGGGCCCATTTACCGTGGAAATAGATTCGATTAGTAATCCGCCCATCCAGATCCTTCCTTCAGGGAAAATCTTACACAAAAACTTTAAAGACGAAGTAATTGAATGTAAAAAGAAGAAGCTAGTTAGAACCACAATCCTTTGCAAAACTGGCTCCGAAGCCAATAGAATTGTAGACAATTTGGAAAAGATATGTCCTAACCTTAAAGCTTTTATTTCTAACTTTAGAGTTACGCGTGTGGGTATTATTAGAGGGGTCCTTATTGATCTGACCATGGAAGAATTGAAGGAGTGTGCCATCAGCTCCGTCCCCATTCTCGCGGCTAAAAGATTCGACTGGAAGAATAAAGAGGGTAAAACTATTCCTGGTACTACAGTCCTAGTTACATTCGACGGAGAAACGCTTCCTCAGGCTACGCTTGCTTTAGACATGGACATGTCAAAAATATCTGTAAAAACCCGCGATGCCTTTACTGTGGTGGAAAGCCCCATGAAAAGGGACAACTTTGCCCTAAAGGATCGAAACCCCCTCAATGTCTAAACTGTAACAGCCCCCACTGGGCTGGTGATAAAAAATGCCCCAAATTTATTTCTGAAAAAGAAATCCGACAAATTGCAGCCTTTCGTAATATTCCGATTAAATCCGCAGCCTTTATACACAATAAAGAACGAAATTCTCCTGGTGGCATCGCAAATCTTATATAATCAACTCCATCTCAACAAAACGTAACTCAAGACCTCTCAAGCCAACACATTAATTTCTCTAATTTCCCTTCTTTAGGTGATGAAAACCTAAACTCAGATCCCATCCTCACAAACTCAAATCGTGGGAAACAATACAAAAATTACACAAGAAATAAACCCACTGCACCCTGGATTCGCTTACCCTCTTCCTTTTCCTCAACCCTCTCCTCATCTCCCAAAATCCTCAATTATACTCAATCACGATCATTCTCACATCTGTACTCTCGAGATCCTAGTTCTTTCGATAACGGGGTTTGTTTATAAAATCGATCTCTAAGCTCGCCCCACTCACCCCTCTCCAAACATAAATATTGAAAATCTTTCAAAAATGATCTCTTCTCTAGTCGACTTGCTTCAAAGGTTTTGTCCAATCCTTTCTCTATTTAAAAAGATTAGCCTTGAACAATTAATTAGTTCCCTAACTAACACGAATATAAAAAATTCAGCTGGCAAATAATTTGTAAACCTTGGATGCTTTCTGCATTTCTTGCTCTTAATAATATGATGTCTTCCTCTTACACATCCGATGGGTAATCTCAAGAAATAAAGGATTTTTCTATGGAATTGTCGTGGTATTATAAATAAAAAAAGGTAACTTGGAAAGAATATTGCATAACTATGATATCCTATTACTGAACAAAGCTTGGCTTCAAAACAAAAATAATTTATTTTTGAAAAAATTTAACATAATTTGGAAAGAGCGTCCCAATAATATTGGTGGCGGACTGATGATCGCAATAAGAAAAGATATTCCTTTCTCCCAGGTCCCAGTTTATGAAATTCCTGAGTATCAGGATATGTTGGCTCTCTCCATCCCATCTAACTGGGGAGACCTCCTCATAGTTAATGTCTACAGAAATCGTAGAGCCCCAAATAACACCATTAACTGGGAAACTTTCTTCGATTCTTTCTCGGATCATTTCCCCTCTATTATTATAGGGGGAGATTTAAACTGCCACCATCAATCCTGGGGATGTGACCATTCCTCTCTGTATGGAAATAAACTGTTTAAGGCTATTGAAGATTCTACCTTTACTATTTTAAGTGATGGTTCCGCTACACGTTTTACTCGCATTAATGAAGTTAAATCGGCAATAGATCTTACAATATTTTCTAGTAACCTAGCTCCATTGAGCTTCTGGAAAGTTGAACAGGACAAAATAAGCAGTGATAACTTTCCCATCTCGATTACCTTTGAGATTTCCTTTTTTACTATCAATTCTTTTCCGATAAATATAACCTCAAAAAAGTCTGCTGGAGTTCCTTTCATTATGCCCTTAAAGAAAAATAATTTAATAATGAGCAACCTCATGGCACGCCCTTTTCTGCTCTTCAAGCCTAGTTGAATCTTTTGGAACTAATAGATAATAACCTGCATACAGCTGGACCTAAAATTGAAAGTAGACCTAAGCGAGACTATCCAAATTCCCCTCCATGGTGGAATGAGGAGTGTACAAAATATGAGAGATTAAGAAGGGCTAAACTTGGTAGATATCGGTACAATTGTACCCACAAAGATTTTCTAGATCTCCAAAAATTTGAAGCTACTGCTAAACGAACTTTGAAAAAACCAAAATATTAGGATTTAGATCTTACTGCATATCATTATCTTCCACTTCGAAGATTTCTAATGTTTGGAGAAAGATTTTGGGTTTTAGACATAGACTTTTGACCTCTCCATCACCCACTACCTCTTTAGTTAACATAGAGAACACCAAAAAGATGGAACAGTTCATTGATACATTCTGTGTGTCTAGCTCCCCACCAAATGATTTACCACCTGTTTCACCTCTCCTTGATACTCGACCCTCCCTCTGTAGAGACCCTAGCTTCTCATCTTCTCTCCATGCCTCTTAAGCCCCAGGAGTAGAAACGGGCTATTAAAAACTCGAAAACAAAATCCTCCCCCGGACTAGATAAAATTAATTATGAAATCATCCAAAACCTCCCAGAAAATATCCTTAACCAACTCCTTATAATTTACAATTTAATTCTAGATGAAGGTTCATTTCCCGAATCATGGAGTAAATATTTAGTCTTTCTCATTCCTAAACCGAACTCGGTTAAATTCCGGCCTATAGCACTTGCCTCCTGCTTCTTGAAACTCCTTGAAAGATTAATTACTACCCGTTTGAACTGGTGGTTGGAAAACCAGATGCTTATACACAATTCGCAATTTGGATTCAGGAAGAACCGATCCTGTGCTGATGGTTTGGCAACTTTATCTACAGAAATCCATACCTCCTTTGCAGAAGATTTTTATATCGCTGCTCTATTTCTTGATGTGGAGGCGGCTTATGACAGGGTGGTCCCAAGTATTTTAATTAATGACATGCGAGAGATGGGTGTTCCATGGAAGATATGCAGGTTCTTTAAAAATCGTAATCTTAAATCTAGAGGACTCAACATCTCAGTTGATAAGAGTAAATTAGTTATATTTAACTCAAACAAAAATCGAATCCGTCATGAGACCCACGTGTTATTAAGTGATCAGCGAATTTCCCTCTCCTATGAAGCTATCTTCCTGGGAATAATATTTGACTGTGAATTAACCTGTGTTCCCCATCTTACTCGGCCGAACTTAAAGAACCTCCTTTATTCCGCCGATTCCAATTTCTAACCAAAAAATTTATATTGAAAGTTTTCTCGATGGAGGACCATCCATTGCTTGACTCTCTTTACCATCTAGAGACTATCACCGCTAGAAATAATGCTTACAACTTCAGAGAGACCTTCTCTTTACTAAATGCTTACATTTACCTTAATAAATTTGAACACAAAATCATGTACTCATATACTCCCACCAATAATCTCTTAGATTACTCCCTTGAATTTGAAACTCCTAACATCAATCTAAAAATCGGTAAAATGTTGATGGATAGCCCTTTTCCTAATATAGATTTCAATCGCTATGTAGAAAACAATCTTAAAAACGAAACTATTTTTTATACAGACGGTTCCAAGAATGGTGATACACTATTAACAGGGATTGTAATGACATGTCTTCCTTTCCAAATTTTCAAAAAATATGAAATATTTTACCATTCCTTCATTTTTACTGCTGAAGCTATTGCCATCTCTGAAGCTTTAGATATTATAATAGAAAAAGAAATATCTCCTGCCATAGTAGCCTCTGACTCTCGCAGTGTTCTATCCGCTTGCATCAACTTTAACCACATAGAAACTAAAAACTTCCTTATCTACAAAATCAGAAACCTTCTTTCTTATGTAGAAAATTATAATATAAAAGTCAGCTTTTACTGGTTACCTGGACACAAAGGTATATTCGAAAACGAAGTTGCAGACAAGCTCGCCGAGTTATCTCCAACTGCCGGTACCCCTTTAGAGATCAGAATCCCTTATACTGACTTTTATAGACATATTTCTGATAAACTGTATAATCTATCTAAGGCTGACTTAAAAGTGGACAGTAATCGTAAAAGAGTGGGTCTTTATTATTTCGAGAACTATTTTTTGGATTCACCAAAACCTTGGTTTTATGAATCTCAATCGGAAAAAATAAGTGATATTGTTAATATCGCACACTTTCTCAATCATAAATGATGAGAATTTGAAAATGCTAAAATAAAACATTTAAAATTATTAACTGAATACTGCTACATATTCAAAATTTATGTATTTTAATATTTAATAAAGTCAACTTTACATAATGTAAAATTTAAAAATTTAAAAAAAACATCGAACGTTATCTTTTTTGTATTTTAAATCAGGTTTTCAATTTGTTATATATAAATAAATATTACGAACAAAATGGCAATTTTTTCTATGTTGAAATGCCCTAAGTTTTAGAGAGTAACATTAGTTAAAGGTGCTCCAATATATGTGTCTATATTAATATTTAATAAAGTTAATTTTAAATCCTGCAAATTTTAAAAATTAAAAAAAAGCATTAAACGCTGAATATTTTTTAAGTATTGCTTTCCAATTTGTCAAGCCTCTTTCCAAAATAATCTATGAAGGAAATAGAACAATTTCTCCTTAAAATATCATGCGAAAACTAGGCATTTAAAATTTAATTACTTTAAAGTTCCTATCTATTATTATTATTATTAAGCGAATAACCTATACATTTTAAAAGTAGGATCATAGTTATATTTTTCACATTTTAAATCAGGGTTCTAATTTCTTATAAATAAACTAATAAATATGACGAACAAAATAGCAATTTTTTCTATGTTGAAATCTCCTAAATTTTAGAGAGTAACATTAGTTAAAGATGCTCCAATATTATATAATAAACAAGCAAATTTATTATAAAAAAATTATTTGTTCAAAGAGTGTTTTCTACGATTTCACCTAAGTTTCATTTTTAAGTTGTATTGAAAAAGCTTTGGATAAAAGCAATATAAAATGGACATTAAAAAACAAATAATGCGACTTTTAGTTGAATTTATTTTTTTTATATCATAAAATTTATCAATTAATCATCAATTTTGCTGAATTTATTATGAAGATTTTAATGAGAAAGCTGCTAACATTTCAAACAAATTGCAAACGTTTATTTTTCATTATTATTTCGACTTCGCAGTACAACATCCCAACAGCTACTCATTTTCGTCGCATTAACATCGCATCAACGGATGGCTGCGATTTTTTCGTGCAATATTGGTGCGATGAATTTCGGGGGGGGGGGGGGGGGCAGTTTAGATCAAAAGCAAACTGCATGCAATCTTCTTGTCATATGATTAGAAGGTTTGCGCAACCTCGCAGCGAGGTTTATGTGACGTTCACCGTTTACTTGGTATTTAAAACCATTTAGCAAAAAGCGAAGAAGCAACTGAAAGATGGAAATCCCCATTTCTCTCCAATTGAATTAAGTTAAATGACGATAGATATGGCTAGCATCGCAATTTTCGCTACATCGCGAATAAAAATGGAGCGATTATAAGGCGAAATATTATCCAAACACGGTTAAAAATTGCGCATTATCTTCGATTCATGTAAAGTTTATCCGGCAAGGCTAATTTTTGTTGTGGTGAATTTTTTTACCCGGAATCGCTTTAAACTTTATCTTTCGTTTTTTTCTGTGTTCGGTACAACGAAAATTTTCGTTATTTAATTTTTAGTAAAAAAAATATCAATTTTATGAAAAAAAAATTTTGCATGAAAGTTGTGCGGTTCGTTGAGCCGCATATAGTCATATTTTTTGCGCAGTGATTTTCTGAAGTTTGTAATTTTTGGAAATTTTTTTGCGTTTACGCAAGGCACAGGGTACTGGGTGAGCGAGGCCAAACGCTGAGGACGTTATGAAATCCACACGCTCCATTCATGCCCGTCACACATCTTGTATCCGGTATTTTCAGTTTTAGAAATTCTACGTCAGATTTAAAATAAGGAAGCCCAAAAAACTCAGCCGCACCAATTTTACCCATGTCAAAACATTTTAAATAATTTATGTCCAAAATATTGTATCGACCCTTTACAATTTTAAAATGCTACACTAAATTTGAATTTAGCAATCACAAAAACTCAAGTATCATGAATTTTGAAGCCCTTAGAATAAATATTAACATTACTATAATATCATATTATACTGACCCTGAGAACAAACAAAGCTGACGAATGTAAGAAATAAAATAGCAGTAGATTTCTTCATTTTTCACAAGTAGTCAAAATGACAGAAGAAGAAATGATTAAAGACTGCTATATATACTCATTTTTACAACATCTGATTAATTGTCCGCTTTATTTATTCTTCAAAATAAATAGAGTAAAACGAGAGACATTCTTCACCTCAGATCTTAAAACTTCCCATATTTGCTATATTTCTTATCATTGGCGTAGCAAGGAATTTCTTCGAGGATGAAATTTAACACACATAATTGTTTTATTTTGTTATTATTGTTTTCGAAAAAAACGCGTTTAATGTTGGCAAAAGTCAAATGTTGCTTCCATCTTTTTCATATATATATATTTAAGATTCGAATTTTTTTAAAAATCTTCAAAATATGTAAATCGGATATTCTAACATTTTGTAATTATCTAAATTTCAATATAATTCCGGTAATATTTATAATAGTTGTAATATTTATAAAGCTAAAAAGGTAGATAGCAATCGAAACTAGATGCTATAAATTACCTAATGTGAAACTGGGACGTTTCATTATATTTTCAGCATTTATAATTTTATTGCTTCCTTTATTAATTTATTTGAATCTATAGTTCCAGCCTTTTTCAAATATAAATTATTTGACTTAGGTACTAATATAACTAATATAACACAGGTACTAATATAACATGCTGGTTTTATAATTTGTTTATTTTTTAAACAAGTATATACATTGTCCATAGCAGTGAGCAACTCGGAGGAATTGAACCCTCAAAAGACTGCTGATTCATCAGTTTTTAAAAATAAACCTAGAATACTTATAAACGCGCAGCTGTCGAAGTCAAACAATATAAGTTTCATAAAACTTCCAGCCACTCATCAGACAAACTAGAAACACACGTTCGCGTGTGTGGTCAAGCGTGTGTGCGAGCCACGTTCAGACGAACCTACCTACTAGCTACCAGATTTGTCGGGCAAACTCGTAAGGTTTCTGAGAATATTTTTCCAATCACTCGTAATATTTCTGTAATTATTTGATATTGATGTATGTATGAAATTACATTAATATCACCTAAATTTTTCTCATGTCCGAGACCTATATACTAGTTCGTGTAAAAGGCGCGTTTCCTTTGGTGGATGGGGGACGGTTGTGGGAGGAAATGGAAGAGAGGGGAGTGAAGAGAGGTCTGATCAAGAGAGTGAGGGAGGTATATGAGGAGACGCAAGATAGGTTGAGAGAAGGGGAGGGAATCTCTGCTGGTTTTTGGCTGAATAGCGGGTTAAGGCAAGGGTGCCCGCTTAGCCCAACGCTTTTTGCAATTGTACTTTTGCGCTTCTTCCTCAAGATAAAATGTAGTACTCTCCAAATTTCATGCCGAGGAATGACTCTGCGATTCCCTACATAAATCGCATGAGGGTCGTTAGATTCATCTAGATCTTATTTGCATCTAGAATTAATATAAAATGTAATAATTACGTTTCCTGGATGAGAGACCCGGCTTCGTTGGCAGTAGATTCCTTTACTATAAGTTGGGGTGTTCTTTTTTCTACGCCTTTCCTCCTTTTATTATAGTCCCCAGAGTCTTACAAAAAGTAAATTCGGAAAAAACAAGCGGTATAATTGTACTTCTTCATTGGCCTGCGCAACCATGGTTTCCCTTGTTCGCCTCAATGCTGGAATCGAACTGTATAATCTTTAATCCTAATCGAAACCTTCTGCTTTCTCCTAATAGAAGCCTTCATCCACTTTCGAGAAAACTTATCCTGGTGGCAGGAAAGTTATCAGGAGAACGTTCTTGCTAAAGGGCATCCCGAAGGAATCAATTGCGACTCCTATTTCTTCTTTGTCTGAATCTTCTCTCAAGCAGTATAACAGCTCGCTAAAAAAATAGTGTTATCATTGCAAAAATAGAAGCTTGGATGTTTGTGATGCACAGATACCCGAGATCATCAAATACTTAACTGAAGAATTTAATAAGGGAGCATTCTATGGAAGTTTGAATTGCACTCGTTCGGCAATCACCTTTAAAATAGGACCTGAAATTGGTCAGAATGAAACATTAAGGTGATTCTTCAAAGGGTTGTGTAGGTTCAGACCACTTGAGCCTAAATATGAATTCACATGGGACCCCTCAATAATCTGAGATTATTTTACTAATTTTCAAAATAATGATCTATCCCTAGAAGTTTTAAGTAAGGAATTAGTAACGTTACTAGCAAGTTACTGGCTAAAGGATACAGACTGTATCGCTAATTGAGACCGAAAGCAATATTTTTAAACGTGTCCTAATAGAAATTAAGATACCAAAGAGGATTAAGATTTCTCTCCCAAGTAGAAATAATCCAACCTCGATTCTTCCCTTTTATCACAAAAACATTAATATCGTTAATGTTCTCGAAAGATATTTTCAGTAGCCTTTTCCAATAAAATACTCTTTTATTTGTACGCCGTAACGAACTTTGAACATCTACGTTTTATCTTGAGGAAGAGGCGCGAAAATACAATTTAATGATCAAAGCAACTTACCTGTAAGTGAAGTTCTATCATAGTTGTATGAAGCACCTCTTTCGAAAGATAGTTCCCTCCCTCGTCCGAAAAATATCGGACCCCGTTATTGTTCTTAAGGTTACGGCAGAACTTTAAAAGATTGAAGTATTTGGATTCGACGTAAAGGAAGAGGACCCAATCTTCCGTTTTGGTCTGTCTTTTAAGGATTCTTTAGGGAAGTATGCGACAATGTTCCCCCTCCACGGACCCGTGAGAAGTGGATAAGAAGTGACGTCAGAATCCCTGAGCACGATCGTACTTTTACCCTCAGACTGAATGCAAGGTTGTGTCATACACACATATATTTACACACTGCACCGACGGATAGCTGCCTCCCATTACCCCCATCTAACCTGACCGGAAGTCTCCAGTAAACTCAGTTCGATCAATCCGCATAAAGCACATGGTTTGTCGCATCCTTCCCTAGAGGATCCTTACTGTCTTTAAATTCGTGGCGCCTCGGTATGGAATTGAAGAGTACTACATTTTATCTTTCGAAAAAGGCGTTTCATACAATGATGATAGAACTTCATATACAGGTAAGCTCATTTAATTATTCAATTTTAATCGCGGGTATGGAAAGTGAGCTAGCGGCCGGAGTGGTAGGAGGAGTAAGGGTAGGAGAAGGTAGAATATGGTCACTTGCACATGCAGGTGACATAGTGCTGTTGGTCAAGAGCGAAGAGGCTTTAAAGGAGATGATGAAAAGGTTGAGAAGATACTTAGACAAATATCGGTTAGAGGTAAATGCGGAGAAGTAGAAGGTGAGGGTGTTTAGGAAAGGAGGTGAAAGAAATAAGGGAGAGAAGTGGAAGTGGAAAGGACAAGCGGTACAGGAGGTGAAAGAGCTTGTGTCCCTGGTTTTCCTGTTTCGGAGAGATGGGAGAGTGGGTGGTCATATAAAAAGAGAGGGTGAGAAGTGCAAATGTGGTGATGAGACGGGTGTGCTGACTGGCGAAGAGGTTGTTCGCGGATGATTTTGTAAGGAGAATGAAATTGTTTGATTCGCTAGTGATGAGTCTCTTATTTTGCGGAGTAGAGGCGTGGGAGTGGAAAGTAAGTAAGGAGGTAAATAGGATACAGGAGAGGTATGCACAATGGACACTGGTGTTAGCAAGGAATACGTTGAACTTTATTGTCAGGAGGGAGACAGGAAGAACGAGTCTAGGTATTATAATAGGGAGTCGAGCGTGTCAATATGGAGATAAATTTTTGCAAGAGGGGGAAGTAAGCTAGTTAGGGAGAGTTGGTGGGAAAAGAAGAACAGACGTAGTGGTGCAAAGATAGAGGTGTAAAGAAAAAAGGTATTTTTGAACGATTGAATTGCAGATGGATAAAGTGAGAAGGGTTCACGAGGAAGGGAGAAAGGTATATGAGTTGGTTAAAAAAATGGCATGGAGAAAGAGAAGGCAGACGGAGAGGAGAGAATAAGAGAGTCAAGGTTTAACAGGAACTATGAGTGGATTGTGCCAAGGGTGAAAGCGCAATATTTATGTCAGAAAGGAGAGCAAGGAAGTCAAGAACTTATAGCGAGAATAAGATGCAGTTGCATGGACGATTTTGATAGGTTCTGGCTTTCTTGAGAGAAGAGAATGTGCGAATTATGCGGGAAGGGAGAGGAAAAAGTTGAGCACTGGCTGAAGAAGTATGAAGAGGTGGCAACGAGTGGGATAAGCATAGTGGTTTCATTGGATGAAAGAAAATACAAAAGGGCAGTAGCATGGATGAAAGGGTGTGGATGGATGTTAATTCTTAAGAGGTAGTTGTAAAAATTTTTTTTTAAAAATGGAAGTTTAAGCGAGTCAATTTTTCAAGGCCAGCGTGCCAGTGAAAAACTGGTTTAAAGCAAAGGGTGTTTATGGTTGCTAAAGTTCCAAAACTGTCTTTTCAAATGCTATTTTGTCTTAAAATTAATTTTTTAATTTCATAAATTAAAAAATCCAAGCTGCAATAAAAACAGAATATATGGCAATACTTTTGTGCCCTGGCTATTACTGAAGTTTTGAAAATATAAATAAGAAAACATGTAACTAAACTGCAAAGTGACACCGTTTGGAAATTCAATTTAATAATAAAATATAACGATGATTAATGCTTGCCTTATACCGTAGATTTTTGTTTTACTTTTGAGAATTTTTAGTGATTTGCTATCTAGCGGATGAAATTTGAAGTTCATCTCTCTGATGACCGCAATCTTCGTTTGTTTCCTATAGTAATTATCTGAAGAGAAACAAATGTAGAAGAAGTGACTTTCGAAGATACACATATGTTCATTTTTTAAGCAGGATTTTAGTTTAAATATTTGCTATTTATTAACAAATTTAATGTGATGAATACTAATTTACACGAGAAAAAGTTATTATTACTTTTCGTAAAAGCAATACAATAAATGTGTACCATGTTGTGCCATGGGCTGGGCTTGTGAGCCGGAGTCATGATCGTACCGGAATACTCAACGCTTATTTTCACGAATTAAAAGTTTGAATCCAACTTTTTAATCTGCATAGTTAAATTTTTGTTGGCCTTTATTTTTAAAGGGCAAATATTTATATTTAGAAAAAATGCGTAGGACCAAATAAAAGGGCTTGAAAGACCTAATCGAAACTGTACTAGGCAAAATTTATCTCATCGATATTGAAAGAGATAAAAGTAGCTGAAATATACGATATTCACGCAAATCCCAAAACTTTCACCCCCTCCCTCTCGGTCAATTATTATCCGAATGACAACATTTTGCCCCCATACACTGGTATTCAATAGCACAGCATTTTGAATATGTCTTGTTTCTTTGATGAACGTTTCAAATTGAGTTTCTGGATGAATTATTTTACAAATTTATTGATAGTTATTCTGCTTATTTGATATCACACTAAATTCTCGCTCGCATTCAGTCCAGTGTCGGAGGTTGCCTTTAAATGAACTTAGACTGATTTCGGGGCCATCGAAACGTAAACAGCGAGGGCCGCCTGACTAGCTTTCAGTTGTAATATATATCTATATATATAATGTCGCAACCACTCTCACCTTGCTCCCCTGAGAAACTGCATCAGCCATCAGTTCTCGGAATGCTAAAAACGGGGTAACTGAAAGCAAAAGTTTGGTGTCTTTGTTTTACAACGTTCTCCGTCGTTTGTATTGTCGCCATGCTACCATTTTAGCCTTAAGCTAAGTCGATCTATCAGAAGGATAGTCCACATATCTCGAAGTTCAATAATTCAAATTTAAAAACATATTTAGAATAATAACAATATGGTGTGGCGTAGGAAACACAACAGTTTTCTTGAGGACCTGCTATCCTCAAGAAAAACATGAAGAAATCTTAAATTCATACAAAAAGGAAAATTTAAAGAGATTTATTCACGGAACTGCTCCTCCATCTTACTCTAACTTTAGCAAAAGAACTAAGATACCAGAACCTCTACTTTTAAAGCAACGGCCATCGCTTTAAAAGCAAGGTTTCCGAGATATTATACCCCTTATTATATCCCTAACCTCAGTGATCCAGACTTTGTCAATGGAATTTTCAACCGCATCGTCTTCTACATCGCAGGTGTGGTGCCCTATTGCTTCATGTCCTAATAATTCACTAAAAGAGTCTCTCGAAGCGTTTAGGGTGGAGAGTCTAGTAACAACAACAGTCCCATAAAACTTCTAATAATGAGGAGGAGGGGCGACATGTTCCTACCAAGAGTCATAGCTGGTTGATGTTTTATGCTCAGCAGATCACCAACTTTCATCAGCATCGGGTTAGATGGGAGTACATATGGTCTCATTTCCCCATTGCCGGCCCTGCTTTCGAAAGAAATTAACCCCGAGCGGAGGCGTGAAAACTGTGCCGAAAGCTGAATGGCATCTGTGTGAGGTGTCTAGAACGGTGACTCTGGGATAACGGGCGACCTCTCAGAATACTCAACCTTATCTTTGCATGCGGGGCTCTACAAGGATGGACGAACCCCTTTGTCTAGCTTCTCGAGGGAACAACAATGACAACACCAAACATAGTTATGGTAAGTGCGGTTCAAAACAACAGAATGCGCAGGGCTCCCGACAATAGATCGGCCAACAATGCCGACCACTCTAGAGCTGGGGGAGCCAATGAAAATGGATTCAATTTGATGGATCGGCGGAATCTCGGGACCTTTAGGTGGACGGAGCGACTAAATTACGACTTGCTAGAGTTCTACGATGCGAGTGTGGCTCCTGACCGGGGTTACATGGTACGCCTGCATACTCTGTGGTGCGAAAAACACCCGGAGCTATCGCACTTTTCGCAGCAACGTCTGCAAAACCATGCCGAACTAATCCGCAAAAGGGGATATGTGAGCAGAACGCCTACTCTACCACAGCTAGAACAAGCCGGCAACAAAGAAAGAGAGGCGACACTAAGACCAACCGCGGGCAGGCATCTGATAGAGAAAGAGTGATGCTTTATAACCAGAAGAAACGTCAACACCCAGGTTTCTTTTAAGCGTAAAGATCTGGCTGAGATAGATGACTATCTACAGGGAAATCTTGCGAAGAATCCGACCTCTGGACTGTCAATTGTTGTCTGTATAATACTTCAAGAGCTTTGGCCGATGCGAACCGTAAAACAAACCCACTGTTGATTACAAGACCAAAAAACATTCAGTGTGTGATTTACTGCATCACAACTGGCAGGAATTTTACCGCCAAGGTTCGAAAGTTATCGCGCGAACTGCGGATCCGTTATCACACACTTAACAAGTCAAAGCTGTTGACCATCAGGCATCATATTGTTGAGAGAATGCGGACACTATATGACGCTAAAAGAAGTCTAAAGCAGAGAGAGAGGTGCGTCAGAGAAAATTAACCATTTCTCTATGACCCTTCTGGACTCTTTCAAGACCCTCCAATTACTGTCGACTACCGACCCAAACCAGAGGAGGTTGAAGTATTTTAAAGAGAAGTCTACGAAGTGCAGCATAGACTGGAAGAACATAAATAGGTTGGTGAAAGGGCGCACAATACTTCTGCCAAAAATCACTTTTCTGAACACACTCTATAAAATATTCAAAGCTAGCCTAAATTACAGGATTGTTTGGGAAATTGAACCTTTATGACAAGAAATGTATAAACAACGCGGCTCAAAGAAAAGCGTAGCAGCATGTTGGGAGAACGTGTTTATCGATAGATGTGTCTGCAAAGATGCAGCATCCTACCAGCGTGACCTATCAATGGCCTGGATTGATTACCAGAAAGCTTTCCATTCGACCTCCCATAGAGTTATCATCTGTCTTTTGGAAATCTTAACGGTTCTTCGGCAAATCGTGAGGCGCATAGAGAGATTAATGCCGCTTTGGAAAACCAGATTTACTATCTCATCTGGAAAAAATCGTGTGAAAACTAACAAGGTCACCTTTCAGAGAGGTGGCTTTTAGGGCGACATCATGGGACCAATCCTCTTTAGCCTCACATTATTGCTACTATCTCTAGCTCTTCGCTATTTCGACGGGTAGCTTTAAAGCAAAGTTTTAGATTGAAAGTACAATGTCACTCATGTATTTTACATGGGCGATCTTAGGTATGCTAAAAACAAAGTGAAACTACAGCTAGCTGCAGGGATTGTCAAAGGATACACTAAGGAAATAGGAATGAAATTTGGGTTAGACAAATGCGCCAAGTTTTGTTTAGAGCGAGAAAAACTGAATAGCATCTCTGAAGACCCTGAGCTCGTCGCTAGAAGCGCTATACAGAGCCGCCTTCGGGATGTAACATCTTCAAAGGATACTCTCGCAAGTAGATAAAAGCGTCTCATCCGGCAGATTTGTTCTGTCGAACTGTCAGCGAGAAACAAAGTATCTGCAACAAATAAGCTTGCCGTCCCGGTAGTACTCTATTCATTTGAAGTGGTTCCATTGACAAAGAGCGAGCTCAGATCCTTTGATATCGGGACACAAAAGGTTATGTACATGAACAAAAGCATACATCTTAAGTCTTTTGTTCCGCCACGCTACATCTCAAGTCGTCAAGGGGGTCGCGGAATATCGAATGTTAAATATCCGTACAACAGGATCATTCTGGGCACAGCACATAGATCCGCAAATGGAAGAGACCCTCTTCTTAAAATAGTCAGAAAGTACGAAAAAGTAGGCAATGAAGCGTTTCTGTATAAAGCAGCGGAGGAGGCTGCTGAAACGCTCGGACTTCACTTCAGTATTAGGGGCAAACAAAATGCATCAAATCTTATATATCTCGAGTACTCAATCATGCAAGTCTGAATTAAGAAAGCACAGGAGAAAAACTTCCGCGAACAGTTCCGACAAATGTTTCTGTTGCACACTCAAGGCCTGAAATGGTTCTTCTTGACATCGAAAAGCGAACCATGTTCGCTATTGAATTTTTGACACCAGCTGACAAAAACACCATAGTTAGCGGCGAAATCCTGCGGTTGTCCGTATGACAAGCTTTTCATTATATATATTTTTTTAGCATTTATATATTTGAGAATCTTTGAAATACTGTAAAATCGTTGAATGAAAAACGTAATTTTTGATTTTTCATAATTTTTGTAGGTGTCGAAATTTAACTTTTTGATTTTTCAAGAAAATTTAAAAAGCTGTTATACATACATACACCATTTCATATATATATATAGACATAAATATACTACATATTCGTAAGAACCTATTTTTCGGATTCAGAGGGTCTTATAACGTGCACACGTGGTAAAAACTGGGGGGGGGGGGGCGAATTTTACACAAGTCGAATATCTTCTCTGATGAGAATGGAAAAATATATTACTCTCAAAATTCGTTAATTGTGTAATCAGTTTCGGAAAATAACAACTTTTGTATGAAAAATCTAACAGTATTACAGTCTGTGTACGAAATATTTCGTATAGAAAAAATATAATCAATATCCGCTGTGTACAATATATTTTGTGCAAAATAAATTTGTGTAGGAACAGCATTTGCGCCTCGACGGCACTGTCTTATTGTCCGTGAATGTGGCGCCGGAACTCCCAGGCAGGTTGCCTCAAATTGGCAAACATTCTTTCGTTTTCCTCTATGTATCCAAAGTCATATATTATCTTGGCAGACAATATAAGATTAGTTTCTCTTACTGCTATGTAGGCGCGGCCGTAACGCCCTAATTCAGGATCGAGAAGTGGATTACGGTATACGTATTTTTCCAAATCATCATGTGTTGAATACTCTTTCTGGTGCATACGTATCGTAACTTTCACTGGCAAATGCTCTTCAGGATTATGAGTTGGAAGCCTCACTATGGCCCTGAAGAACGTGCTTGTATAATAACTGCGGCCACTTGGAGTTCTTATATAAACAGAATAGTCTGAAAATCTATGCATTATGATAGGTTCCATCCAGATTGGTCTGTAATAAGCATGGTAGATACGTTGTCCAAAAATAGAGCCATCCGACATTGTCACCTCAACAGAGCCTACAAATTCTAAATATTTAAAAAAAATTGACATTTATTAATTTGTATTCCATACTCGACCGAAATAGCCACTTGTTGCCCCTGAACATTGGGGCGAAAGTAGCATATATTTCCCTGAAACCGAATTCGCGGGGCGAAAGTAGAATTAGCAGGGCAAAAGTAAAATTAGCGTGGCGAAAGTAAATCAGCGGGGCGAAAGTAAAATTAGCGGGCGAAAGCAAAATTAGCGGGACAAAAGTAAAATTAGTGGAATGAAAGTACAATTGGTAGGGCGAAATTAAAATTTGCGGGCAAAATGTAAAAATGAGTCGATCAAAACGGGACAACACTAGATTTTTTCGTCGAGTAATTACTGCCCTCGTAAGAAAATTTTTTTCTCTGGTGATTACTGCCCTCGCTTTGCAAGGGGCAGTAAACGAAACTCACGATAAAAATCTTCTTGATCGGGCAGTAAACCCACCCGCCGGAAAAATCTGCTCTTTTCGCCCCTTGTTGCATAATGCACTATTTTCATGGCGCATGCATAATTTCAGCCCTTTTCGACGGCTGTGAAGCAGGGCTAAAGCTCTACCTTTTACTCCCCAGGGAGTGAAAAGTGACGTCAAAAGTGAGTAATGGAAATTATACATCTATAAGCTCGCATTTTACGATAATCACCACAACTCACCCTTAAGAACTGTATGTAAATTTTTGTAGCAGATAATAGGATTTTGTTGTAATTCATTGAAATTTACCATACATGATTGGTCAAATCAGCGTAAATTAAAAAAAATTCCTGAAATTTATGGAAACTTTTAAATTGAATTTTCTATCATTTATGATAAGTTACCGTATCTACCTGAAAAATCACAATAAATGACCGAAATGTTCCATACATTTTCGGAAATTTATAAAGATGTATAAAAATCGCCCGACTTCGAACTTAATGCCGATCTGGCCCCGATCTGGCCCCAATCGATAGAAAACTGTAGCCCATACTTGGGCCAGACTAGGTCAGACCCGTTTCCTACTGAAACGCCATCTCCATGCGCTCAGAGAACTATTGCTGCTTATTATTTTATCACAGTGCAGTGAAATTCGAAAATTGCTTGTTTATAATACATTATACCAATTATGTATTAAGAATGTCTAAGGCGAGTATACCACGACTTGGGAGGCATCGAGCACTATCCAGTACAGTTTGAAACCGGCGTGAGGAAAATTGATGTCAGTAATTACGCTTAGCGTTCCATTTTGACCTACCTCAAATAAATTAATAATAAATTTAGTTCTCTTTTTTCAATAAATATACATGAAATGCTTATAGATGGCAATTTAATTGTTTCGGAAGTTAATATTTTTAACCCTTTTAAATTATGAATTTAGAAATTTTATCTCTAGGAAATCACTCTTCCGCTGACATCAACCCAGGTTTATGTAAAATTAATAGATTTACAATTACATAAGCAAAAATGAAAAATTTATTGTGTCTTAATAATAAATTCATTATAAAAATACAGTAAGGTAGTACAATGAAAACAACAACTGAGCATTGCTCTCAACAAGAGCTCTTCACTCAACTGCGCATGTGTCGAACTCAGTATGTCATTAGTTGCTATTCGCGCGCAGTTTAAAATGCTAAAAATATTGTTTTTCTGGTTTATTATAAATAATAGCAAAAAAACTTATAAACACGTCCATTAGATCGAAATTCATGAAACCTTATGAGAATAAAAATTAATTAAATGCATATTCTGTAAATAATATGTTAAATAAATAACATAAAATTAAATAAATTCTGTTAAATAACAGAAAATTGAATTTCTTTGCAGAAAAATGTTAATAAGTCATAAATTATAGGTGATTTTCCAATCATTTTTGTTTCTCAACTGACAACTGAATTTTTTTTCGAAACATTCGAAAAGATCAAGTCGTAGGGAATCTTTACGTCAAAGAATTAAGCTATCTTTTATTAAAATTGTATTTTTTTCAATTTTCTTAGCAGTGCTGTGACAATTTTTTTTGCAAGGAATGAACATTGTTAAATTATATACTTCTAGTTAATTAACATTTTTTTCATACAAAAATAAACTTTTCCTGGAAACTTATATCATATACAATAATATCACGTTTATTAGAAGTATAATTAAAAATGTTGTCCTGAAAACTGTTCTTTACGTGTCTAAACCTATGGACGCGCTAAGCAACATTGAAACCTTTTTTGTAATTTTCAAAGAAAGAGGGGTTCTTTGAAAGGAGAGGACTATTCACTAGTTTCGAGTTTCATTCGCGAAATTCAAAAACGCATTACAATGAGACTGATCGGGTACCAATCGGGAGTCCCAACCTGGCCTCGTACTGGGCGTGTGTTTTATCCGTTATCTGAACCCGACCGGGGCCAGATTAAAATTTCTGCACGGGATATTGTATCTGCAATTTTGAGTTTTAGAAATCTAACATCAGATTTGAAATCAGCGACCCCAAGAAACTAAGCCTCACCAATTTCATCTAAGGCACAACATTTTTAGTCATCTGCATCCGCCACGTTGTATGCGCCGTTTTGTATTTTAAAAATCCAGCATTAGATTTGAATTTAGCGATCAAAAAAAATTATTATTATCAATTTTGAAGCCCATAGAAAAAAACTTATTTAACTGATGAAGCTACCAATTAGTTTAATTTTATTTCATTCTACAGGGTGTAAAATTTAACAATATTTCTGACATTCTCCTTATTGTGCAATGATAGCAAGTTTCATGTTTAGAAACTTTACCTTTTGATCTCAACATTAACTTGGGTCGGGGATGGAGGAAGAAAAGAATCAAGAAAACAAAACAAACGCGAATCAAAATTGAGAACCTACAGAAACCGGATGTGCGAATAGATTTCCAAAATAAGATAATCGAAAGCAGTTAGGACAACATAGGAGGAACGTATAAAAAACAGAGATATAGAGAGGGCGTGAACAAAGTTACGGGACATCCTTGTTAGAGGTACGATCGAAGTGTGTGGTACCGCAGTTGTAGGAAGAATGTCTGATGATGCGTAGTGGAATGATGTAATTCAGACTGCCCAAAAACTAAAGAGAGAAGCTTACTGGAGAACTTTGTACATCGCAGGTCTTAGCAATGAGGAAAGAAATAGACGTAGAAATGATTATGGACACGAAAACATGATACTCAAATGAATTAGTTAAGGAACGTAAAGATGCAATTAGTGGAGAAGAAGAGATGAAAATACAAAACGACTTTGAAGGAAGCAAGAAACTGCTTTATAAAAAAATGAAAGGAAACAAAAGTACAGAATTTTTCAATATGAGAAATAGTAGGGGGCTTTCAGAGACTATTTTAGGAGACAATTCGGAGATGAAGATATAGGACGCCACAGCTGCGATGTTGAACGCGATGCGATAGAAAACTCAATTAAGAAAGTCTGTATCACTAAGGTTAGGAATATAATTAGGAACTTGAAAAACGGTAAGTCTGACGGGGTAGACGCTATTAATGCTGAAATGCTTAAACACGGTGGCGACTGCATACCACATAGACTGTGCAAATTGATAAATTTATGTTTGGAGATATGAGACGTCCCAGACGATTGGAACAGAGTGATTATCGTGCCAGTATACAAAGGAAGGGGAGATGGAAGTGACTGAAATAATTACAGAGGGATTAGCTTGTTGGGTACCGTAAGTGAAGTATACTCAAGGATACTCATTCGTGGGGTAATGAAAATAACAGAAGCAAAGATTTGGGAAGTCGAAAGTGGGCTTATGCCAGGAAGGTCATGTACGGATCGAGTGTTTAGCGTAAGGCAAATAACAGAAAAAGGTTTCAGAGTAGGAAGGGGGGTTTTCTGTGTATTTGTTGACCTAGAAAAAGCTTTTGACAGGGTAGATGGAGGTAAATTTTGGGAGGTCCCGAAGGAGTATGGGGTCAATGGATGGCTCCTTCAAGCTGTAAAAGCAATACATGCGGCTGGCAAGGCGGGTGTGAGGGTGAATGGGGGAAGGAGGATGAGTGACTGTTTCGATATTATTCAACGAGTTAGACAGGGATGCGTTATGTCTTCATGATTATTTATACTATTTATGGACGGGTGTTTGAGAATGGCTGTTTTCGACGAAGAGCGTGTGGATCTCGAAAAAGTAGGGGTGCATGGGTTGGCGATCGCGGATGATACGGTTGTTATAGCGGAATCGATCGAGGACTTGCAAGGAATGTTGAATGTTGCAATATTCAGTTAAATGACGAGAGAATTGAGCAAGTTGATGGGTTCGTATCCCTTGGTAGATTATTTACTAGGGACGGGAGGATAGATGATGAATTGGATGGACGCATAAACGAAGGTAGGAAGGTTGTTGGTAGAGCGGGGACCCTTATCAGAAGTGAAGGTGTGTCAAATAGGGCTAAAATGGCAATATATAATTCTATATTTCAACCGAATGTACTGCATGGTAGTGAGACATGGACTTATCAGGAGAAAGATAAGAGTAAGATTAACGCAATTGCCGTGAGATTCATGTGCATAATATGAGGGAAAACTCTGATAAACAAAGTAAGTAACGAGATAATTCTACAAGAATGTGGTGCAGAAGAGACACTAGTAGACAAATGGGAAAGAAATCGGTTAAGATGGTTTAGGCATGTTGAGAGATTGGCAAAGGAATGACTAAAGAAACAAGTATATCAAGGTAAAGTAAATGGCAGCGTGCCAAGAGGTAGACCGCGGAAAGAATGGTTAGAATGTGTGAATGAGGCTCTAGTTAGAAGAGATATAACAAGTCACAGAAACACGAGAGTCTGCATGAAAAAATGCATGGACATAAAAGAAGCTAGAGAAGTATGCCAGGACAGGAAAGTATGCCGGAAAATAAATAATAAAAAGAGTGTCAGTAGAGTGAATGATGCCTGAAACAAGAGACCTTGTCCACTAATAGACCCAAGTGGGGAACCTTACATAACGACTTTGTAAGGATCTTCACTTGGGGTGATTGCTAGAGAGATTGATTAGAAACCTTGGTCGGATTAGTGTTGCGGAACGAACGTGTCATTTACATAAGTAACACGAGAATTCTAGATCAATCTGAAAATTCTCTATGCCTTCCACACATTACTCCTTTTCCCACCGAGTGAGTCACGCCTACCCCGAAAGGGAAATGGCTTAATGGTGTAAATAGAAATGAATATTTAAAATTGGATTCTTTCAATTAATATAAAAATTAACTATGATATTACGTGATACTGACCCTGAGAGTAAGCACAGCTCACGAATGTGAGAAATAAAGTAGCAGCAGATTTCTTCATTTTTTTTTTAATAGTCACAATGATAGAAAAAGAATAATTAAATTAATTTCCAGTATTGCGTTTGAAAAGCGACTTGGTTAAAGAATGCTTTATACACTCATTTTTACGACATCGATAACTAATAACCCGCGTTATTTATTCTGCAGAATAAATAAAGCGGAACTACAAAGTTTCCTTATCTATGTTCTCAAAATTTTCCATAATTGCTATAATTATTATCAGCGGTGTAGCCAATAATTTTTTTCAGAGGAGGGGTCTGTCTTTAGGGAAGGAGCCTTTTATTAAATTATTATTGTTTTTGAGTAAACGCATTTAATGTAGGCAAGAATCAAATGTTGTTTGCACCGTTTTCATATGTGTATTTAAGATTCAAAGTTTTAAAAACATTTTAAAATATGAAAATCGGATATTATAAAATTTTTTGCAATGGTCCAAATTTAAATATAGTTTCAGTACTATTCATAACAGCTGTAATAATTATAACTCTGAAAAAGTAGATAGCAATCGAAGTTAGCTGCTATAAATTAAAAAATGTGAAACTAAGGAGTCTAATTATATTTTAAGGATTTACAAAGTATTGTTTTAATTTTTTATTTTTTTGAATTTATAATTCCAGCCTATTACAAATATCAATCAATTTCTCACAATGCTTCTAATTTAAAAAGGGTCATTCATATTAAGATATTTACCATTGTTTAAAATTATCTTGTAAATTTGTAAATAAAATTGTCAGAATTAGAAGGCTATAATAATGCGAAACTTGTAAATAAACTACGTACGTCGTGTCGGCTCTATCCAGATAAAATATTTACAATTTATTGCTTCATAACAGATAATTAAAATTATTTCCACTCTTAATTTATTTTAACTTATCTTCACCCTTGCAATATCTGAAAATGGGTGACTTCAGATTATAAATAATTTATTAATAAATATATGATAACATTTGGATTTATCAACGTCGGATACGCTAACTGATTTTGTTTTCCAAATTTTATTATCGAATTTGGAAAAACTTTGTATGTTTTAATTATCCTTTACTACCTAATAAAGTGAATTTACACAGGTACTAATGTAACATGCTTGTTTGATAATTTAGTTAATTGTTAAACAAGTATATACATTTTACAAAATTGCAGACCAATACATATATATTTTTTTCTTTTAAAAATCACATCCTACGAAAAAATAGCTTGGCCAAAACTTGTGGGGTTTGGTCCAAGGAATCTAAAGGTGACCTTGATTTTGACTTCAAGTTCAATTTATAAGATATAGTCTTCTTGCAGTCTATGCTGCACTTCGCAGAATTCTCTCCAAAATACTTCGTCCTCCTCTGGTTCGGGCGGGTATTCGACAGTTACTGGAATGTCTTGGAAGAGTCGGGACGGGTCAGAGAGAAACTGTTGATTTTGTCTGACCCACCTCTCTCTCCGCTCTGGGCTTCTCTTAGCGTCAGATAGTATCCGTATTCTCTCAACACTATGCTGTCTGATAGTCAGCAGCTTTGACTTGTTAACTGTCTGATAACGGATTCGGAGTTCACGCGCAAACTTTCGAACCTTGGCGGTAATATTCCTGCCAGATGTGATGTAGTCAATCACACACTGAATGCGGGACGCGTGCTGCCTTGTGCAACTTACCTTTATGGCGAGTTGATGCATTCATCTTTTGGTCTTATGATTAACCGTTGGTTGTGTTTTGCAGTTACAACAATTAATAGACCAGAGGTCGGATTCTTCGAAAAAATGTCCACGAAGCTCGTCACCCATTCCAGCCAGATATTAAGGCTTCAGAGAAACAGGATTGTTGACGTTTCCCCGGGTCATAAAACATCGCTTTTCCTCTATCAGATGCCTGCCCGTGGTTGGCCTTAGTGTTACCTCTCTTTCTCTGTTCCCGGCTTGTTCCAGCTGTAGTAGAGTAGGCGTTCCGCTTACAAAGACCCTTTTTTTAAGTAGTTCGTCATGGTTTCGCAGACGTTGATGCGAAAATTGTGATAGTTCCAGATGCTTTCCGCATCACAGAGCATGCAGTCGTGCTATGTAACCCCGTTCAGGGGTCACACACGCATCTTAGCATTCTAGGAAGTCGCGTTTCAGTCGCTCAGTCCGCCTAAAATTCCCGAGGTTCCGCCAATCTATCGCATTGCAGATTTCCAAAATAATAATATTTATGTTATCAAAAAAGATTAAACCTGAAACTAATTGCAGTTACAATCCACTTCAGAGTTTACTTATTCACAAACAGCGCAAAGTTTTGGAAACGAAACATCGCAATAGCGCACAGTGGAGAAAAAGTACATTTTTTGGGTCCAAATACGATTCCGGCTGAACCCATGGACCTATTTGGATGTTTTTTTTTAAAGGTGATAAAATTTCACTGAAAGTTGTCGAGCCAAATTACAAATTTAGTTTAACAATTTTCTCATAAATAAATAAATATAACGAAAAAATGGCGATTTTTTCTATTTGACGTTCCCAGTGCTCGTCAATAATAGGAAAATTGTTGTGATTGTCGACGTTTCATGGATTTAAATTATCGAAGATATTTTTTCATGATATAACAAACGAAACAAAATTTTATAAACAAATTATCTGTTAAAACGTGTTTTCTATAGTTCTTAATAATTTAACGTTTTTAAAGTTATATGTATAGCAAGAAATTTGAATGGAAACAAAATTTTAATGTAAAAAATGTCTTCAAAGAATCTTCTGGTTAATATGATAAGCAAATTAAATGAACATTTCCATTATTCAGGAATTTGCCGACAAAAAATTTTTTTTAATGTCAATTTTTTAGATTAGGAACCTCATGATAATTTCAGAAAATCACTATGTGATACATTTTTTTAAAACAAATTTAATTAACAAATGCATTATACGGACATCTGTTGACGTGAGTGTTTCGACTTCTTATATGTTATAGAATTGATTTATAACAAATATTAAATGTATTGTTAAATCATTCCTTGTATTCAAACCCTCTTGCGTTGGCCAACTGTAGCTACTGAATGAAAAAAAATTTTTTTTCTAAAATTAAAAGGACTGATTTTGAAAAAAAAAGAGTTTTTACGTCGACAAATACCGGCATAATGCATTTTTTAATTAAATTTTTTCAACAGAAATATATAATTAATCAAATAATTATTCATGTTACTGAAATTATCGTAAATTTCTCAATTGAAAGGACGGACTTTAAAAAAAAGCGAGTTTTTCCGTCGACAAATGCCCAAATAATGCATGTTTTATTAAATTTGTTTGAAAAAATCATAAAATTTATGAACTAATTATGAATGTTGCTGAAATTATCATGAGGTTCCTAAATTACAAAAATTGGCATGGAAAGGACGAATTTTTCTGACGAAAAATTCTTAAATAATGCATTTGTTATCATGATGGAATATCTTCATTTAGTGTAAATCTATGAAACTTCGGCAATTCCAATATTTTTGAAATTTTGGCAAGCACCGGGAACGTCAAATGAAAAAAGTTGACATTTTTTTCTTCATATTTATTTATTTATAAAAAAATTGAGAAACTAAATTAGAAACAAGACTCGACAACTTTCTTTGGAATTTTATCAGCTTTTTTCTAAATGCATCTAAATCGGTCTACAGTTTCAGCCGAAATCATATTATATATCACCAACAAATAAGGACTTTTTCTAAGATTATCATAAATGTCCTCGTTAATAAAAATTTAAATAGAAAAAAAACCAAATTGTTCGTTTGAAAAATTCCTCACTAATGTACTTATGACTCATTCAATTTATTTATAATTTTAACAATAATAATCTCAAGAAAAATTTCTTATTCATCATGTTGTTTTTATCGAAATTTCTCGCATTATAATTCGAAAAGCATAAAATTATGAAAAATCGTAGAAAATACTCTTGCAACAAATAATTTGGCTATAATTCTTGTTATTATATAATAATAGCAATCTTTCTGTTATTGAGGAGCACCGGGAGTGTCAAACTATTCAGCACAATTTTTGTAACCAAACTGCAAGTGCTTCAATAGCCAAGTGGTTAGAGTGCGCGGTAAAATACACTTGTTAAGGTGGTTTAGGTAGGGTTCGAATCTTGGGCGAGTAAAATTTTTTAAAGCATTATATCGTGCAAGTATAAGTTTAAGGAACCGTGTGTACGGATAATGTATTTAATAATGATAAAAAATAAAAATTATATCATAATAATTTGAAAAATAACTTTTTAAAATTAATTTTTGTCGAAGGTTGGGCTGGCGTCATCTTAATAGATGGCCCATACAAGGGACCAAATGTCGGCCCGACGCGGAGAAGCGTTGGCTTCTTCAGTTGGCCCATCCGGTGGCGGACAAAGTCCACGTTTTGAGACCCCCTGAATCCAAAAAACAGGTTCTTACGAATGTGTCGGTCTGTATCTCTGTATGTCTGTATGTCTGTATGTCTGTGAACACGATAACTTTTGAAAAAATTAATCTATACGACTCATTTAATTTTGCACCTTACTCTAATTGTGAATTGGACAAACAGTTACAATTTTCAGAGAAAACCACAACTTTCTAGCATTATTGAAATTTAATATTATTAACAAGAATAACAAATTGTTTCAACAATTATTTTTGTTCACAATAATTAGGTATCGCATAAGTTAAATTGAAAACTGGACAATAAGTGGAAAAGTTTTGAAAAAACCGCAACTTTCTATCTCTATTCTAAGACACAATTTCTAAAAACAGTGATAGTTGTTTAAACAATTTCTGTAAGCATCCAATTATGAGTATTAAGTTTCATTTTATATGTTAGCAAGTACTGCATAAAAAACCTAAGAAAATCCCAATTAGCATCCAAAACTAGGAAAAAACTCATTTTTTCAGTTATAGAGTTTCTTCAGGACCCTATAAAACAGACTTCTTGTGGTGACATGTTGAAAATAATACATTATTTGTATTCTATAGCTCCTTGTAAAGAGAAATGTTGATTTTCAATACTTCCAGCTGATAGTAAGTCTCCTTCTTAATTTTTTCTTGAGATAAAGATTCATGAAGCTGAAATGGTAATTTCTTCACTTTATTTGTTTATATATTGTTGCTCAGTGACAAAAATGTAGAAATCTCAAACCAAAATTCTCTTGCAAATTTAATGCTAAGTATTTCTAATTTTTTTTTAGAAATTTGTTAAAAAATACGACCTGTGCGCGATTATGAACAGTAAATTCCTATTCTAGCATCTAGACGATCCCTACTTGCTGTCTGATTCACGGGCCTCTTTCACAGAGCGCGACTCTCATCGGGCGGGCGCTTTGTCGTTTGGGCTTTTTATCACATATTAAACTTTGCCACTGGAAGTTGTCTGTCCGCGAAACTTCCCTGCAGACTTCTGTCCGTCAAATTCTGGAAAAACGATTGCTGACAGTAATAGTTTTCAATCATTTTTATGTTGCAAATATTACAAAGAAATATATTTTTAAAACATGATTGGCATCGTTAAGAGTTTTTCTATTTAGAAAAAAGACGAGATCATTTTGTTGAACAGAAGCCGAGATCGAGGAACAAGTGGCAGCGAGAGTAAAGTGGTGCCAAAAAATGCCCCAAATATTTGAATCGGGATCTTCTCGGGATGTAAATAGTATTATAACAGGTGACGAAACCTGCCTGTATTATTACGACGTTCGAACAAAATAACAAAATAAGATCTGGCTGTTTGAGGATGAGGATGCTTCCGTGCAGGTGCGGAAGTCTAGATCTGTAAACAAAAGAATGATTGCAGTATTCTTTGGGAAACGCGGCATTGTGGACAGGTTTGCACTGGAAAACCAGCGTGCATTCACCTCTTCCTGGTACACTTAGGTATGTTTACCCCAAGTCATAAACCAACTAAAAAACATCAGGTTGAAATCTCGACTCAGCACCTGGCTATTCGACGACGAAGATGCACCGGCTCGCAGAGCCAAGGTCACAGTAGCTTTTTTGGTCAAATCTGGACTGACTTTTCTAGATCACCCTCTTTACAGTTCAGGTCTTGCTCCCTGTGACTTTTGTTTGTTTCCGAAAGCAAAAAAGATAACTAAAAGGCCGTCGATTTACTAATGAAACTGACCTTTTGACGGGGTGGGACCAAGCGTGTGCAGATCTTCCAGACGAAAAGTGACAGGCTTAGTTCGATGACTGGTTTCAACGTATCGAAAAGTGTATTCACTGCAGTATAAAGTAGTTCGAAAAACTATCAAAGGTTCGTCTGTATTGCAAACATTCGTAGCGCGCTTTTTAATATCATTTCGCAAAAAGCAACTGACAGATGGAAATCCCCAGTTCTCTCCAATTTAATTAAGTTAAACGACGATAGATAGCGCTGGTATCGCAATTCTTGCTACATCGCGAGTAAAAAGGGGAGATTATAAGGCGAAAAATTATCCAGGCAAGGTTAAAAATTGCAAATTATCTTCGATTCATGTAAAGTTTATTCGGCAAGGTGAATTTTTGTTGCTGTGAAACTTACACCCGGAATCGATGTAAACATTATCTTTCGTTTTTTCTGTGTTCGGTACAATGAAAATATCCTAGTTTTAATTTTTATTTTTTAAAAATATCAATTTGATGAAAACAATTTCTTCTTGAAAGTTGTGCGGCTCGTCGAGGCGCATATAGTCATACTTTTTGCGCAGTGAATTTCTGAAGTTAGTAATTTTTGGAAATTTTTCTGCGTTTACGCAAGGCACAGGGTACTGGGAGAGCGAGTCCGAGCGCTAAAGACGTTATGGATTACACACGCTCAATTCATGTCCGTCACACCAATGTTACCAAAGTTAAGATGTTTTAAATAATTTATGTCCACCATATTGTATCCACCGTTTTGAATTCCTAAAATGCAACCTCAAATTTAAATTTAGGAAACCCAAAAAATCAATTATCATCAATTTTGAAGCCCTTAGAATTACTATTAACATTAACTATAATATTATATTTTACGAATGTGAGAAATAAAATAGCAGCAGATTTCTTCATTTTTTACAAATAGTCAAAATGACAGAAGAAGAAATGATAAAAGACTGCTACATATATTCATTTTTACAACATCTGACTAATTGTCGGCTTTATTTATTCTTCAAAATAATTAGAGTGGAACGAGAGACATTCTGTACCTCAGATCTTAAAACTTTCCATATTTGCGTTATTTATTATTAGTGTCGCAGCAATGAATTTCTTTAAGGATGAAATTTAACAAACATAATTGTTTCATCTGGTTATTGTTGTTTTCGGAGAAAACGTATTTAATGTTGGCATGAGTCAAATGATGCTTGCACCTTTTTCATATGTATATTTAAGATTCGAAGTTAGAAAACAAATCTTCAAAATATGTAAATCGGATATTCTAACATTTTGCAATGATCTAAATTTAAATATATTTCCATTAATATCTATAATGGCTGTAATAATCATAAAGCTAAAAACGTAGATACTCTCTAAATCCGTACCAGTGAAATTTTACTGATTCTAATAGCGAGAAATGGGTCACTGACAATCAGTGAAAGTTTGCATATTAGTTCAGTGAAATAACCACTTTTTGGGGTTGTCAGCACTGCACCACGTGAATTTAGCATTCATGATAAAATAATACTTTAGTACATTCAATCAAAGAATCATAGTAAAACTTAAAACCCATAAGTATGATTAATTATTAAAAAAGGTGAACACTTCTGTTGCCTTTACATGAAAAACAACCTCACATATTACTTTAATTTTAAGATTGGACTGTCATGTACACACTCGCTAAGCATAAGTACTTCCTACACGAGTTAGAGTATATTTATTCCTCAATTAATTTAGCAGACTTACAGCCCGAAAATTAAAAAAATTATTTCATTAAGGAATTCTTCTTGCTACTTAAGTAAACGAGAAACAACAAAGCTTAACTTACAAATGTGAAGTTATCCTTCACATGATTTACCCTGGGGTTACTGAACTGATTAATGAGTAAGTCCGAAATCACTAATTATTTAGTGAAATATCTAACTACTATTTTAATCAGTGAATTTTTCACTGACTCATATTTAGAAAGTAGCAATCGAAACTAGACGTTATAAATTACCTAATGTGAAACTGGGACGTTTCATTATATTTTCAGCATTTATAATTTTATTGTTTCCTTTATTACTTTGTTTGAATCTATAATTCCATCCCTTTTTAAATCTAAATTATTTGACTTAGAATGCTTTCAATTTAAAAGTGGTCACATGAGGTCATATGAGCCAAATAACATATTTATAATTAATTGCTTCATAATAGACCCTTAAAATTATTTACAGTTATTTATTTTTCCTTATACCCTCCCCCCCTTTATTATCGGGGAATAAGTGATTTTAAATTAGAAATAATTTATTATTAAATATATCATAAAATTTGAGTTTACCAACGTCGAATATGCTAACTGATTTTATTTTTAAAATGTTATTTTTCAATTTCGGGATATTATTTCATTCTTTTACTATCCTTCACTATTCAATGCTGCAAACAAACATAGGTACTCATATAACATGCTTATTTTATAATTTAGTTATTTTTAAAACAAGTATATGCGTTGTGATAAATAGAGATATTTCGGGTTTCACTCGTGTAAAAAACTACGAATTGTTTGCCGACGATTCGTGAACATTGCAGTTCACATCTTCAGGGCTGACCTGAAACTGAGGTATCAGGTCATGATGTTCTTAGGTATACTTTCTACGATGTCTGTGATTGGCCAGAGCGCCCCACCGCGGGGACTGTTCGAACTTGATTGGCCAATTAAGTCTTTTTTAAAAAATCCGGGAGAATGAAAAGCCAAATCGGATTGGTATTATATCCACTGTCCCTATTGATGTTATTAGGGTGTTTTAAGGTTTTGATTGCTTCTCTATGTTTTCTTGGAAATTTGTTGTCTGTTTTTGCAATGACTGTTGTTTCATAAAATAAAATGTTATATCCTGTTTCGATATGATGTTCAGCTAGTGCTGATTGCGTGAAATGTTTTAGCCTGACTTTACTCTTTTGTTCCTTAAAACGTTACTCATGGCCCTCCCGGTTTCTCCAATATAGACTTTGCCAAAAGAACAAGGGATTTTATATACTTTTTTGAGTGTGTTTTCTTATTGCTTTATCAATTTGTTTGTTTGTGTAATCGACATGTATTAGAATTTGTTTAACGTTTTGTAATTCCTTTTGTAAGCTATCTTTTTCTGTTATAGAGACAGCTGTGTATACAAGGGAGTTGATGACCGATTGTGTTTGAGAAGGGTGATGGTTGGAGGAGGCATGTAGGTATCTGTTTGTATGTGTGGGTTTTCTGTAAACTTCATTTCCTAATGTGTTATCAGATTTTTTGTAAACTAATATGTCCAAGAAAGGTAATTTTTCGTTTTGTTCTATTTCCATGGTGAACTGGATGTAATTGATTGATAAAATCGAAAAACTTATTTAGTTCATCTCATCCATGTCGCCAGATGACAAA
>NC_046657.1:144851913-144862571 GCF_010883055.1 Belonocnema kinseyi
TACTATGTCGAAACTCACTATGATGTCTTGGGGTTGAATGTGAATCTGTTTTATCTTTTTAATAAAGTCAAATGAGTTTTGGACGTGAGTGATGGAGTTTCCAGTAAAAGGATTTAGTTTTACAGCGAGAAAAACGTGCTAGGTTGTAATTTAGTGAGCTTATTGCGCTGACGATCGGTCTGAGTGGAATGTTTTCCTTGTGTATTTTTGGGAGCCCGTAAAGTTTTGGAGAGATGGGATTAGTAGGAATTAAGTTGGATATTGTTTGGCTGTCAAGTTCAGAGTCTTTGAGAAGAGTCTTTGTTTCACTGACTATTGTTTTTGTGGTGTCCTTTTTAAGTTTTTTGTATGTATCGTCAGTTAGAAGGTCCATAATTATGTTGTTATAGTCTTCTTTATTCATTATTACTGTTGTGTTGCCTTTGTCTGCGGGTAATATTATAATATCTTTATTTGATTGAGTTCTTTAATTGCGGTTTTTTCCAGTTTTGTTAAGTTTGAGGATGAAACTTGAGCTTGGCGTAAAACGTTTGCCGTCCTTCGTCGTATTTCGTTTGCTTTTTGGGGTGAAAGGGTATATATTGTGGATTCTAAATTGCTGATTATTTATTCTTTTGGGATTTTCGATGGAGCTACAAAAAAATTATGTCCTTTAGATAAGGCTGAAATCATTTCATTGTTGAGAGGGTGGTCAGAGATGTTTTTTACTGTATTTGTTAGTTTAGTTTGCTTTACTGGAAGTAATTTGTCAAATTTTGTTTTTTGGTTTTGGGTGGAAAGCTCTTTAATCCGTTGGGATTGGTCAAACGATACGCGGTCCAATGTGGACCAGATGTCAAATCTGAGGGTATTTGATAGGAAAAGATGAAGTTTTAATAATTTTTTAGAGGTAGTGAGCAAAAGAAATTTGGTATGTTGTATTCTTTCTTTCACGAGAAGCAAACTTGTATTATGCAGAATCGATTTGGATTTATATGTTCCCAAATTATTTTTCAGTTGTAAGAATTTTGGGACTCTTTTGGTGTCTCTGCACCGTTTCAAAAAAGCTAAGGATGCTAGTAGCTTACCTCGAGAAGTCCTGAACTTACTAAAGGTGTTTGTTTTAGTAAGAATACTCTCCCTGTAGAGTTCCTTGATAATAGATTTTATGCTTTCACGATGATTCACTTTAATAAATAGAGATATTTCGGGTTTCAATCGTGTAAAAAACTACGAATTGTTTGCCGACGTTTCGTGAACATTGCAGTTCACATCTTCAGGGCTGACCTGAAACTGAGGTATCAGGTCATGATGTTCTTAGATATACTTTCTACGATGCCTGTGATGGCATATTAAAGGCTATCGATGCATTGGCGGCGATCGCCTTATATTTGAATTTATATAAAAAATGCTGGCTCACGAACTTGGCCTTTAGTTTATTACATCAAAAGAGTGTACCAAAAACCAATTTAATAGATTATTTTTTTCAAAAGCTATCGTGCTGACAGTCATACATACAGACATACAGACATAAAGTCATACGTACAGACGTACATAATGGAAAAAACCTATTTTTCGGATTAGGGCTTCTCAAAACGTGGCCATATGGCAAAAAAATGGGGGGGGGGGGGATTTTACACAAACCTAATACCTTCTCTAATAAGAATATAAAAAAATATTACTCTCAGCATTCGTTAATTAGTACCGGGAAATTAAAACTTTTAACGAATAAAAGGAACAAAATTGCTTGAACAAATTAAATTTATTTAAATGATTACCAAATAACAATTATTACAAATACCCATACCAAATATAATTTATTTATTAAACTTATCAAATGTATCATTAATCCTGAAAAATAATAACTTTTCACTTTTTTCAGACGAAAAAAATTGTTTCGACAGATAATAATTATTTAAACAAGAACTTCAAGTAGGAAAAATATAAAAGATAATATTTTTTATGCAATATGTTTAGAATATCTTTATGATAACATATCAGTATTTAATTTTATGTGGGAAAAATATAACAGTATTAAATTCTGTGTAGGAAATATTCTGTTTAGATAGTATTTTATATAGGAAAAAAAGAAAATTACCGAACCATTTCCAATTCTGCGTAGTAAATATTTTGTGTAGAAAAAAGTTGATGGAAAAAAAAGTTTGTGTAGAAAAAATGTAACAGTGTTAAATTCTGTTTACGAAATATTTAGTGTAGAAAAAATATAATCAGTATACGCTATGTACGATATGTTTTTTGTAGAATAAATGTATGTAGGAACAGCGTTTTCACATCGACGTTACTGCCTTATTTACCGTGGACGTGACGCCGAAACTCCCAGGCAGGTTGCCTCAAATTCGCGAGAACTCTTTCGTTTTCCTCTATGTATCCAAAGTCATACATTATCTTAGCAGACAAGATAAGTTTAGTTCCTTTTACTGCTATGTAGGCGCGGCCGTGACGTCCTAATTCAGGATCGAAAAGTGGATTACGGAATACGTATTTTTCCAAATCATCGTGTGTTGAATACTCTTTCTGGTGCATACGGATCGTAATTTTCAATGGCAAATGCTCCTCAGGATCATGATTCGGAAGCCTAGTAATGTCCCTGAAGGGCAAGTTTGTAATAAGACTGCGACCACTTGGTGTTCTTATATAAACACAATAGTCTGAATATCCATATGTTCTGATAGGTTCCATCCAAGATGGTCTGTAAATAGTATAGTAGATACGTTGCCCAAAAATAGAGCCATCCGACATTGTGACCTCAGCGGAGCCTACAAATTCTGAATCTGTAGGGAAAAAATCACATTTATTAATTTGTATTCCGCACTCGACCACAATTGCCACCTTTTGACCCTAAAAATAGGGACGAAAATAGCATATATTTCCTGCAAACCGAAATTACGAAGCGAAGGAAAAATTAGCAGGGCGAAAGTAAAATTAGCGAGGCGAAAGTAAAATCAACGGGGCGAAAGTGAAATCAGCGGGGCGAAAGTGAACTCAGCGGGCCAAAGTAAAATTAGCGGGGCGAAAGTAAAATTGGTGGGGCGAAAGTGAAATTTGCCGGGCGACTGTAAAGATGAGTCGATCAAAATTCGGGCAGTAAACAAAACCCTTGGTAAAAATCTTCTCGATCGGGCAGTAAACCCACCCGCGGGAAAAATCTGCTCCTTTCGCCCCTTGTTGCATAATGTAATATTTCCATGAGTAAAAAGTGAGGACAAAGGTGAGTAATGAAAATAATAGATCTATGAGCTCGCATTTTGCGATAATCACCACACTCAGTCTTAAGAACTGTAGGGAAACTTTGGTAGCAGATAATAGAATTTTGCGCTTATTTATTGAAAGTTACCATATATGATTGGTCAAATCACCGTTAATTACAGAAAATTCCCCGAAATTTATAGAAACTTTTTAATTGAATCTTCGATAATTTATGATAAGTTACCGTATTTACTTTAAAAATTACCATAAATAACCACAATGTTGCATAAATTTGCGGAAATTTATAAAAATGTTAAAAATGGAATTTTTAGTAATTTTTGGTAAACCATAAATTACCGACAATTTCCATAAATTTCCGGAAATTTACAAGAATTTTTGAAATTTAATTTTGGGTGATTTATGGTAATTTACCGTAATTATCTACAAATTACCTTAAATTACAAAAAATTTCAATAAATATCCGGAAATTTGTGAAAACTTTTCAGATTGAATGTTGTGTCATTTATGGTAAGCTACCTTATTTACTTGTAGAATCAGCATAAATGACCTAACATTTTTTTGAATTTATCAAAATGTTGAAAATTGAATATTAGGTTATTTATGTTACGTTGCCATATCAACCGGTAAAATTGCCATAAATGATCTAAAATTTCCGGAAACTTATCAAAATTTTAAAAATTGAATTTTGAGTTATTTATAGCAAGTTACCATATTTACCTTTAAAATTATCATAAGTGACCCGAAATTTGCAGAAATTTCCGGATATTAATAAACATTTTTTAATTAAGTTTTGGGTAATTTATGGTAAATTATTAGAAATTACGTGTAATATTACCATAACTTACCTAAAATTTAATAAATATCCGAAAATTTATAAAAATTTTAAAAATGAATATTGAGTAATTTATGGATAGTTACCATATTTGCATATTGAATTACCATTAATAACCGAAAATTTATAAAAATCATTCAAATTGAATTTAGGGTAATTTTTGGCAAATCATAAATGACCTCAAAATTCCATAAATTTCCGGAAATTTATAAAAAAGTTAAAAATTGAATTTTGGATAATTTATGGTAATTTACCTGAAAAATTACCTTAAATGAATAAAAATGCCCATAAATATCCGAAAATTCATGAAAACGTTTCAAATAAAATATTGGGTAATTTATGGTAAACTTCCATATTACGCTTTAAAATTACCGAGTAAAAAAATAAGAATCTAAAGTCAAAATTAAAACTATTGAAAAAGTTAATATAAATTTTTAAAATTGCATTTAAACTTTTTTGAAGTTATTAGATTCCTATGATTCAGTACGGAAAGGTTTTCTGCACATAATAGAATACTAACTTAGGGGAAAATAACAAAAAATCCAAAGGACAACCTGAATCTTGGAAATTTCTCCTTATTGATAGGAAAAGAACGTCTCCAATATTGAACAGATTGTGAAAATTGTGGATAGTTATAAAATTTGGTAAGTTGAGTGTTTTCGAGTCGCAGTATACGAATAAGGGTAAAAATCCCAAACTTTAAAAATGTCTCTGCCAAAGTTTTGTAAGAAGACAATAAAGTAGCAATATTTAACAATCTAAAATCGCCGATTGAATACGGCGGAAAACATATTAAAAATACCTCAAACTTGTAAAGATTGTTTATATTTACGCAATTTCGAATTTAAAAAAATCCAACTTGATATTGAAAACTAGCGATGCAAAAAAACTCAGTATCGCCAATTTGATCCAAGTCAAAACGTATTGAATCATTCATGTCCGCCATATTGGATCCGCAATTTTGAATATTCTTTTTAAATTCTCATCATTTATGATTGAGAAAGTATTAGAATTGTCGGAAATTTGACATCACACTTTGTCAACGGATGTCCACGTTTCGAGACCCCCTGAATCGAAAATTCAAATTTTGATTGCACAAAAAATAATAGAAATAAAAAATTCCATTTTGTGGACAAACTATGTAGGATACGAAAAAAGATGAATTAACAAAAATGGTTATCCCAAAAAAGATCTATCAATCAGCGACCGAAAAAAATTAATTATCATCAATTTTAGGAAGCTGTTAATATTTTTAGTAAATTATAGCCGTTACACATCCCGTGCAGAAATCGCTCGATTTCAAACTTAATACGGATATGGCCCCGATGTGGCCCCAATCGGTAGAAATCTGTAGCCCATTCATGGGCCAGACTGGGTCAGACCGGTTTCTCCATGAGCTCAGAGAACTAGAGCTGCTTATTATTTTCTGACGGTGCATGTTAAATTCGAACATTGCTCGTTTATAATATATTACAATAATTATGTATTAAAAATGCCTAAGGCGAGTACAACACGACTTTGGAGGCATCTAGCACTATCCAGTATACCTCCAAACCTGAGTGAGGAAAATTAATCTAAATAATTACACTCTGCCGTTCATTTTGACCTAACCTTTAATAAATTAATTATAAATTTAGTTATCTTTTTTCAATAAATATACATGAAATGATTATGGATGGTAATTTAATTTTTTCGGAAGTTAATATTTTTCAACCCGTTTAAATTATGAATTTAGAAATTTTATCTCTAGGAAATCACTCTTCTGCTGACATCAACCCAGGTTTATGTAAAATTAATAGATTTAAAGTCACATATGTAAAAATGAAACTTTTATTGTGTCTTAATAATAAATTCATTATAAAAATACAAAAAGGTAGGAGAATTAAAACACCAATTGAGCAGTGCTCCTAACCAGAGCTCCTCACTCAACTGCGCATGCGCCGGACTCAGCATCTCATTAGTTGCTATTGGCGCGCAGTTTAAAATGCCAAATATTTTATTTGTCTTGTTTATTATAAATAATAGCATATAAGCTTATGAAAATGTCTATAGGATCTAAATTCATGAATCTTTATAGGAATAGAAATTAATGAAATGCATAATCTGTAAATATTCATTTTAGTTTTTCAACTGACAACTGCAATTTTTTTGGAAGCGTTTGAAAATATCAAGTTGTAGGGAATCTTCACGTCAAAAAATTAAGCTATTATTTATTAAGATTGTATTTTTTCAATTTGCTGAAAAGTGATATGACATATTTTTTCGCAAGGAATGAAAATTGCCTGTGTTTTATCCGTTATCTGTCCTCGATCGGTATCCTCGGTCTGGTCCCAACTGGGCCAGATTTGAAATCAGCGATCCCAAAAAACTAAGCCTGACCAATTTCACCAAAGGCACAACATTTCTAATGATTTACGTCCGCCACATTATGTGCGCCGTTTTGAATTTTGAAAATCCAAAATTAGATTTGAATTTAGCGATCCCAAAAAATTAAGTATCATTAATTCTGAAGCCCATGGAAGAAAACACATTCAACTGATGAAGCTACCAATTAGTTTAATTTTATTTAATCATATAGGGCATAAAATTTAACAATATTTCTGACCTTCTCTTTATTGTGCTATGATAAGAAGTATTATGTTCAGAAACTTTAATAGGAATAAATAATTAAAATTGGATTCTTTCAATTAGTATAAAAATTAACTATAATGATATGTGATACTGACCCTGAGAATGAGCAAAGCTCGCGAATGTGAGAAATAAAGTAGCAACCGATTTCTTCATTTTTTTAAAGATAGTGACAATGATAGAAAGAGGAATAAGTAAATTAATTTCCAGAATTTCGTTTGAAAAGCGACTTGATTGTAGACTGTTATATATACTCATTTTTAAAAAATCTAACTAATAAACCGCTTTATTTATTTTGCAAAATAAATAAAGCGGAACCAGCAAGATTCTTCATCTATGATCTCAACACTTTCCATAATTGCTATAATTATTATCAGTTGTGTAGCCAATAATTTTTTTAAGAGGAGTGGGGCTGTCTTCAGGGAAGGGGCTTTTATTAAATTATTATTGGTTTTGAGTAAACGCATTTAATGTAGGCAAGACTCAAATGTTGCTTTCATCGTTTGCATATGTGCATTTAAGATTTGAACTTTTAAACAAATTTCAAAATATGAAAATCAGATATTATAACATTTTGCAATGGTGCAAATTTAAATATAATTTCAGTAATATTTATAACAGCTGTAATAGTTATAAAGCTAAAAAAGTACATGGCAATCGAAGTTAGTTGCTAGAAATTAAGAAAGGTGAAACTGAGGGCTTAATTATATTTTAAGGAATCATAATTTAATATTTTTCAATGTTAATTTTTTTTGAATTTATAATTCCAGCCTCTTACAAACATAAATCGTTTGACTCACAATGCTTCTCATTTAAAAGAGGTCATATTCAAATATGTACTATTGTTAAATATTATCTTGTAAATTTTTTGATAACATTGTCATAATTAGAAGGCTATAATATTGCGAGACTTATAAATAAACTACATAGGTCGCGTCGGCTCCACCCAGATAAAATATTTACAATTTATTGCTTAATAATAGATCATTAAAATTATTCCACTCTTAATTAATTTTACCTTATCTCCACCTCCCCCCCGCAATATCTGGAAATGGGTGAATTCAGATTATAAATAATTAATTATTAAATATAACATAACATTCGAATTTATCGACGTCGAGTATGCTAACTGACCTTATTTTCCAAATTGTATTATTAAATTTGGAGAAAATATTGTATGTTTCGATTATCCGTTACTACTTATTACAGCGAATAGTCACATGTACTAATATAACATGCTTGTTTTATAATTTATTTATTTTTTAAGCAAGTATATACATTTTCCAAAACTGCAGAAAAAGACAAACGCAGGTACAGGTAAAAATAAAATTACCGGTACTTGTACTGACTCGTCCAAAAGTGAGTGGGGTTTTGGTCCAAGGAATGTAAAGGTAACCTTCATTTCGACTTCCAGGGTCATTGTTAAGGTTATCTTAAGTTTAACATAATTTTTTGAATGGAAACCCCTATTTTTTATTTCGGAAATGAAAAGAACTGAAAATTTTGCATTTAAATATCTATTTTGACCTTGAGTCAAAATGACCTCTAAAGTTAGTTAAAGATCATTTCAGTGTTACAATAAATCTGCTCTAAATAACTTTCCAGGATCAGATCCGATTATTATAGTCAATGGTCGTCACAAAATTTTTGGGGTTTGGTTCAAGGAATCTAATGGTCACCTTGACTTTGGCTTCAATCGTTGTATTCTAATTTGTATAAATTTTATTTTCTTTACTTCATTTTCTGAAATAATCGCGAGGTTCCTAATTTACCAAAATTGAACAAAAAACGAATTATTCTGATCAAAAATTCCCAAATAATGCATTTTTAAAAATAATATTAACAATAATAGCCTTGACAGAATTTTTTTCATTAAAATATTATTTCCATTCAAATTTCTTAGAATATAACTTTAAAAAACGTTAAATTATTTGAACAAATAGAAAACACGTTTTGAACAAATAATTAGTTTATAAACATTTTTTGATTGATTGTATCATGATGGAATATCGTTATTCAATGCAAATCTACGAAATGTCAGAAAGTACAACAAATTTGTATTATTGGCAAGCACCGGAAACGTCAAATAGAAACATTGCTATTATTTCGTCATATTTATTTATTTATAAAAAAAAATTGAAAAACTAAATTAAAAATCAAGCTCGACAACTTTCTTTGAAATTTTATCAGCTTTCTTGTTAAATACAGCCAAATATGTCCACAGGTCCAGCCAAAATCGTATTTTGAACCAAAAAATGTACTTCTCCCCCACTGTGCAGCGTCCTGACAGCAGCAGCGTGCTTGCGCCTACGTTATACTTGGGATGCCATGTCATTTCAGCCCTTGACTCAAAATAAATTGGAACATGATAGGTTTTTTCAAAAAATTATCTTAGCGCCAAATTTTAAAATCACATTTCATTAGCTCCGAAATTCTTTAAACTTACATTAATCATTTTTTAAAGAAAAATGGTCATTTTTATATTAGAATAAATGCCTGCACGATGATTCATTTTGAAAAAAATGGATATTTCGGGTTCCAATCGTGTAAAAAACTACGAATTTTTCCGAAGTTTCGTAGAAATTGTAGTTCCATTCTTTAGGGCTGACCTGAAACTGAGGTATAAGATGACTGACTGATATGAGAAACTAATATATAATACTGGTATTCTACGCAATCGAAATCTTCAAACACCCTAATAACCTCAATATGGACAATGGATATAATACCAACATGATTTGGCTTTCCGTCCTCCCGGATTTTTTTTAAAGCCTTGATTAGCCAATCAGGTCCGAACAGTCTCCACGATGGGGCGCTCTGGCCAATCACCGGCATCACAGAGAGTATACATAAGAACAAAATAACCTGATGCCACCCTTGTGGCTAGTCACAGGAATTATTTTATTTTATTTCTTACTTCAATAAAAGGTATCATGGTGAGCGAGACGATTTATACAAAGTAAAAAATGGATCAATTTTGTTGCTCCGCATTTTGCACCAGCGATCATTTGACTGCCGTGATCATAATTATTTGTCCCTTTGGAGCAATTTGATCTTTGCTTTTTTATTTTTTGGTTTCTTTGATATGGTTTCTGGGATTAGTCGCAAAAATAGTTTTAGTCAAATCCTTAACACCTTTCGTGGCGAAAAACTTGGCAGTCAAATGCCAACGAGGGCCAATTTTCTATATACAACCTTTGAAGAATTGAAATGATAATAAAATTTAAGAAATTTAAATGTGATTAAAATCTAATTCAAAATCCTATTTAACGTCCAACAGTCGAATTAATGCGCTGAATTGTACGATCAAACGAACTTACCTGAAGTAAAGTTCGATCGGAATTATGCAAGTACGTCTCGTCCGAATAGATCAAATGTAGTAACGCTAGTTGCACAATTCCGATCCACAGTTTTAAAGTCCGCGTCAAGTTTTTTCAGATTCCACCGTGTGGGTTTCCGTATATTCTCTATTGAAACGTATTGAGAACAGTGGCAACATATATACAAGTATTATCTCTAAGGGGTCAATTAGAGAACGTAGCAATCACGTTCGAGTTCCTCGACGATCATGCCGCTTGTCTTATCAAGCCGGTAGTAATTCCCTTCCTACTTGCTGCTGAAGTGGATGCGTGTCGTGTAGTGTAGCCAGAAAAAGTACCGATATAAATACCCCTTTATTTTAGTGTTGATTTTATCCAGAGACTGATGGTTTGTGAGCTGGCTGGACGATGCGATGACTTATATATTAAGAGTAGGGTGTCTTCACCCCTTCTTCTGAGGGGTTCAGTTTTGCATTAATAATTATATATCCGGCTTGAAACACATAGTTTAGGTTTCTCTCGGAAAAAGGGAAGATGTAGCATAGGCTATTCGTTGTCGACTTGGACATATGCTAAGAATTTTAATGCATCCGCGTCTGGAGCATCGAAGTTGGGTGTTTAGTTATCGTGACAGTATTTCCAACAAAGTCGTAGGGGTTTCTCGTACTGCT